>NC_090928.1:554774311-555077341 GCF_040938575.1 Ambystoma mexicanum
CAAATGGAACCATTTATCGATCTGTAATCCTGAGCATATCTGCAGTATTACAGCAGCGATAAAGTGTGGACCATTGTCCGACCAGATGACTCTCGGCAACCCAAATCTTGGAAAATATTCCTTTAACATAGTCTTTGCCGTGGTCATTCCTGTGGCATCTTTGACAGGATAAGCCTCAACCCATTTGCTAAAATCACAGATGACGACTAATACATACTTGAAGTTGTTGTAACGCTCCATCTCAATGAAATCAAAATGAATAACCTCAAAGGGGATAGAAGGTGGACCAAAACTACCCCTAGGAGTTGATGTGCCCTTTCCCACATTGTGCTACAAACAAATCATGCACCCCTGAACGAAGCGTTCAGCTACTTTAGAGATTTTGTCATTTACCCACACATTTTGCAACATTTTAGTGATTTCACGAGCACATATATGAGTGGGACCATGAGCCATAACAACAATCATCATAATATATGCATCAGGCAGTAACCACTTCCCTTCAACTTTGTCCACCCAACACCCATCATCATCCAGTTTTCCCAAGCCCTCAGCCCATTTCTTAGATTCTTCTAATGTGGCATCGGCTTGGATATCCCTTACGGAATCAATACCCTCATCCAAAGTACAGGCATTTGTGGCTTCCCTTGAAGTATACATTTCTGAAGAGAGATCAGTGACAGTCTGTTTGGCTATCCGGTCAGCAAAACCGTTCCCTTTTCCTACATGATCTACAATCTCCTGATGCGCTGCACATTTTCTGATAGCTAGCTGAATAGGGAGTGCAAGCGCTGAGAGTAACCGCACTATCAAGGATCCATGTTGAATTTTTGTACCATGTGAAGTCAAGAAACCTCTTTCTGCCCAAAGTGTACGAAGTTGTGAACCACCCAAAAGGCGTACTGACTGTCAGTAAATATGTTTACTGTAAGACCTTCGGAAAGTTCACAAGCTCGGGTCAATGCTATAATCTCTGCGGCCTGTGCAGAGTTATGCGTGATTCTCTTGGTTTCCACAATCGTGCTCAATGTAGTGATTGCATAAGCAGCTGTGGATGTACCATCTGGGAGTTTGAAGCAGGAGCCATCGCAAAACAGCTCCCTTTGTGGATTGTTCAATGGAGTATCCTTCAGATCGATTCTACCCTTTGTTTCTTGTTCGGTAGTGTAAACGCAGTCATGTAACTCTTCGTCACTGCAAGCAGTACCTTGCGTGAAAGGTAAAATTTCAGCCGGATTAAGAACACAACACCTCTTAATGTGCGATGCAAACAAGATCAATTCATATCTCGTTGATCCTGCAGAGGTGAGGTGTTGTGTTTGTGTTCTGTTTAATAGAACATCTACAGAGTGAGGTACCATCAGGGTTAAAGCATGGCCTAGGACCATTCCCTCGCTCTGTTTTACAGATGTGGCAGCAGCAGTGACAGCTCGCAAACATCTTGGCAAAGCAAATGCTACAGGATCAAGGGCGGAAGAAAAGTAGCCGCACGGCCTATTCTTCCCTCCATGTTCCTGCATTAATACAGCCAAAGCACATCCATCACATTCATGCATATACAACACAAAGGCCTTTTCATAGTTTGGTGTGCCCAAAACTGGTGCCGAGCACAATGCAGTCTTGAGCAGATCAAATGCATGCTGGTGTACCAAGTTCCATGGTAATGGCGAAGAAATGGCCTTCTTTGTCAAAACCAACATTGGTTTAATCACTAGTGAGAAATTGGGGATCCACTGCCTACAGTAAGAAGCCATACCTATCAAGGCTCTAACTTCCTTCTGCGTATTTGGGACAGACATGCTAGAAATGAGTTTTATCCATTCAGGCGTCAACCTTCTTCCCTCCTTTGACAGGAGATAGCCTTACAACAGTATTGACATTTTTTAAGAAAAGCTTTATGTCCATGTTTAGCCAAATGAATAAGTGTCAAAAACACCATAGGGGAGGAAAGTGTCGACACTCTCCCCCGAATGACAGAAGACAAATGAAGTCGACCCTCCACCCGTGGTTGGCACAGATACCTGATATTCAAAACACAGGATACCGCGTGGCAGCCAATGGGGGGAAGAGGGTTAGGGAAAAAACCTACAGAGGATAGGATGGGGGAATAAACAGGGAAAAACCCTACACTGTCTAATATGGTAAACCATGAAACATAACACACACATAGATCTCTAATAAGCCCCCTTAATACAGGCTGAATAAGGACCTCAGATAGTGTAATTGTTCTCTCTAATAGCCTCTTGATACAGGCACATGTAGTTATTACTAGGACATGGAATACATATAAGCAAGCGTGAATGAAGCAAACTCAGGGGCTATGACTGCCCAACATGAAGAACATGACACATGGCCCTTTTGGGCAAGCAAAATCAACATAAACACTCATAAAACATGTAGGACAAAAGGTGTGATTTTCAACACCCACATAGAATGAACTCCAACACATAGATATAATGAGGTAGCAGGCCCCTAATGATAAACTGTATGTTGTACAGCGTGACCGCTGATTGCCTCCTTAGTGTCAAACATTCAGTAATTCCCAGACCTGGTCTAATCAAGAGTTCGACCCATATGATATGCTCAAAGAAGTCCTGCAAACACTGCCCTACGTTAATTCACGAAAAGCAACAAAAGCATTGAGCACTTATCTGTGCGTCTGGGAGACTCGCAAGCCATCCCAGACGAGAAACGATGACGCCTTGATGGAAATGAGAGAGACCCCGCTCGCAATGGCCGTGCTGGGAGAAGAGCGGAGCTTTAATGAAGTAGCGCGAGTATTCTTGCCTCATGTGCTTAGCCGCGTGTACTTTCTAGGACCACATAGTTCTCTGTGTGCTGCCAAGATTCCTGAATCATGCTGTAAACGTGCGCTGGACCGTACAAACCTCTGGCATGGCTCTGCCTCGTGGAAGCAATAAACCACACCTGCCATGCGCCGTTGGCCCTTGATAAGCTGTTGTTAATTACAGACAGCTGGTCAACGCACACGGCAAGGACTATGATATGACAAAGGGCTGCTGGGAAATGTAGTTTTTCCAGTCCAGGTACCAATACTAAGCTCTTTTCAGCTTTAAACACCTCTTTCGCCTCCACCATCCCATATTCCTGACAATAAGCAACAACACATTGCCCTCCTTACAAGCGCTCTCTGCAGCTAAAAGCAAGTCATCAACATATTGAAGCAGTGTACAAGTAGAGGGCAACTCAAGGGTATCGAGCTGCTCTTTCAAAGCCCTACTATAAATAATAGGACTTTACGTGTAACCTTGCGGTGCACAAGTGAAGGTAAACGAACGTCCCCCTAAGGTGAACGCAAACAGGTATCTACTGTCTTTGTGTATTGGAATACTAAAGAAAGCGTTCTTTAGATCCACGACAGTAAAATGAGTAGCTGAAGCCGGGATGATAGTTAATATTGTCGTCACATCAGGCACAATTGGAAATTGTGGAGCAACAATCTTATTGATGGCACATAAATCAATTATGAAACGAAAAGGAATTGCATTATCGCCTTTTTTGTACCCGGGTAAAATCGGACTATTGCACAAACTACCTGCAATCTCCTCAATCACCCCTCGATGCACAAAATCGGAGATGATGCATTTCAAAGCTTGCTCACCATCGACCAAGATCTTATACTGTGGGATACGTGGCAGCATTACTCCATGTTTCAAGACAATCTTAACAGGCTCAATTTGCAAGACACCAACATCATTATCATCAATAGCCCACAAACACTCCGGAACATCATTAAATTCTGGCTGCAAAGGTGTGCTCAAGAATTGAGAGACAGAAAGTTGCTGTGGTGAAATCGTCAAACGCACTCCATCATAAGAACAATGAATTACTGCATTTAATTCCTTCAACAAATTCAACCCCAACAAATTCTCTCCACAATTCGTAGTAAAAAAAAAATGGACAGTGGTCCGTAAATAGACCCAAAGTAATCGGTACTGGCGAAGAAACCGGACAAACAACTGGTGTACCAGAAAACCCTACAGAAACATTGGTTTGCCCAGACAGTGGAATTTTTGGAACCCATGAATGATCAATGGAACACTTCTGTGCCCCTGTATCTATCGAGAATAGATGTTTCCTATTTTCCACTAACATCTCAACGTAGGGACCTTTCTGATTGATGGTAATAGGCGTTGGTTCCAAACCCTTGTTTCGGGCAATCCTAGCGAAACAGAATGTCGTCAAAAGGAAGTTCTTCAGAGAGGTAAGCAGCAGAAGGATGGTCAAAAATGTTTCTATTATTTCTATTATCCACACTCGATGCCTGATTGTCCTGTGAAAAAGGTTGCTGTGAATCCTGCGAAAACTGACCTCTACCAGGACCCCCTACACTTGGGTGACCTCTGGATCATCTACCCATATTCCCAAATGTGTTATTTGACCTCTGTTGGAGGACCGGGCATTGTGCACGCCAATGACCCTCTTGTTTGCAATAAGCACACTGGTTAATGTTTACAGGACCCAAGGGTGCATTCCCCCGCGGAACATACTGACCTCTAAATTGCGAATTACCCCCTCTAGGGCCTTTAACAATTTGCTGCAATAGAACTTTCATTTGTAAGTCACCTTTTCTCTTCTCGATTCTTTCCTTTTCATTATTGACATGATTCTCATAGTACTGACCCATGTGCAATACTTCTGACTGTGACTTCGCTTGCCAAGCACTCTCGGAGGACATAATTTGTGACTGGATGTCAGGCAGCAATCCACACACAAATGTGTCCACAAATAATCTTTTCCCAGACTCTGTGCCTAAATCTTGTCCACTGCAATCTGAAAATACCTGTTTGAACCGATTGAAGAACTCGATAGCACCCTCAGACTTCCCTTGGACACAGGCAGTAAGCTTGTCCCAAATAATTCTCTTTTCGGGAATTATAGTTTCAATTTCGTAACTATCCTGTCAGGTAAAGTTAGTATTTCCTGAGGCGGTCTTTCACCAGCTGGCCTTTCTCCATCGAGTCTAATCATGTTAGTCCATGTATTTCCTAACCCTGGTACATCATCTACAGTTCTAATCTGTTTCCACAAATCAACAGGCAGAAGTTCAGGAAATAACAAGTCGATATCACTTAAGGTGAATATCGATGTTTGCAAGACAGACTCTACTTCTTTGTAGAACCCTGTCGGATTCTTCCTAATGTCAGGAATAGATTGTTTGATGGTGTTCACTTCCTGTCTCGAGAACGGGATGTGAACAAACTGTGACACATAATGGGCAGGAATTTCATAAGCCTGCGCACCCGTTCCAGCATCCGGTGGAAGCTCGACTTTTGGGACAAGTGTCGGTGGGACCTCTCTCATAGGCAACTGAGAAGTAGGCAACTCCGAACGCTTTCTAAGCAACAGAGCCAAATCGAGCACTAAAGCAGCTGAAGAAGTGTCAAACAAAAAAGCCCTTTTATAAATACTCAATAATTCTGCGGGACAACAAATCTTTTTTACACACTCATCCTGTAGGTACTCTACCATTACCTGTATCACTTTCCTCTGCATTTCTGGCGCATACTGACTATAAGTATCATATACTTCTACGGGAGTTATCGACATATCTGAGATCCATCTAATCGCATCTTTTGTACAAATTCGTGTTTCCTCAGTTATCGATTTCCGACAAGGAAGAAACCGTTTCTGTATGAACATAACGTCCAAACTATCACCATCTTCATCGTCATACCGTAACCTTTCCAGCTCCCTTCTATATTGAAGAACCCTCTCAACATCCTCTTGTACCTTCTCCGCAGTATCTCTAGAAAACGCTAAAGTATTCAGATCCCTCAACCCTTGTGGGAGATCTGGATTATTTAGCCTGTTCCACATTACACATAAATGAATTCCTAATCCTTCAATAAAAACATTTTTCTCAGGAAGATTGTCTATATTAGAAAGTGTGGCAAAAACATTAGCTTGTTCACCCTTCTCCATGCAATGCTTAGCCCACGCAGTTAACTGATGTTTTTTCTCCGAAGACACAGTATTACGAGTAACAACCCTCGATTCCGCTCCCTGATCTACTACAAGCGGTGTAGAACCACTTGGAGAGGGAGAGTAGGCAAGTTTTGAACATCAAGGAATGGAGGTGCTATTACTGGTACAGCAGGAAAAGGTGGAGGAGCAGGTGGAGGAGCAACGACAAGAGGAGGAACAACAACTGGAGGAAGAGGAACAGCAAGAGGAACAATAGGAGGAGCATGAGGGACTGTGGGAGGAGGATTAACAGCAGGAAGAGGCAAAGCAGCAGGAAGAGGAACATGCAGAGGTGTTGCAGTGGCACCAGGCCTTCGTTTGTTTAACAGTTTATCGATAGGTTCATTAGAAACATGAAAGTCTTTAGAAGGATAGATTTTCTGGATAATCCTAGCTGACTCAGCCTGTTCATTTTGGTCATTCAACAACGCTTTTTCAGCATTTGTCATATGACGCCGCGCATGCTTTTCTCTACTCTTAAGCTACTGCAAAGCTTCTTTCTTCCAATTCTGTAATACGTCAAAGGCTGCAGGTCTAGCCTTTTTCTTCAATAATATAGATTCTAAGTTTTCGATACGATGGATTTCAAAACTACCATTGATTGGCCACTGAAGTTCGGAAGCATGTCTAGTTTGTCTGTGCCAAATATTAAATACTATACTGCCAATGCTGTGCTTACAGTACATAGTACATGCCAGCTGCCCCTCCATTGGTGCCGGTCGGCCAAATTCCAAAGATTGTCTGTCCTTGCGGAATAATGCCCTGAAGCAGGCAGACAATTTCCCAGGCATATCAGAATACTGGTGTTACCTGATCAATAATTGAACTCGCGAGTGCAATATACCAAAACAAATTATCAGGATACTTAAGAATCGGGTCACGACTCACCTGATCAATCCAAAGGAGGTCCGATCGGATTTCAACATTTTCTAACAAAGGTTACCTCGTGTTTGGTGATTTCGGCAAATCTGCCCGTCTCGATATATGGACCCTCGTCAAGATGCCGACTTGGAACGCATGCTCACCGTCCGAGGATCGGGCCGTGCAGCGCTGCTGAGGTGTCACGTCTCATCCAAGAAAGGGGCCCCCTTTTACACCGTCCGATCCCGGTTCGATAGCCGCGTCAACCTTCAAGGAGCTGGCATCAATCTTGAGGGACCCTATTCGGGCGCCATCTGTAAAAGCAAAAAGAGAATATCAAGGCTGAGTACCCCAAAAGGAAATACACCAAACACGGGTTTACAAAGATACACAGATCTTTATTCAAAGTAACTGAACATTTTTCAAAGGAACAAAGTATCAGATAGCTATCTGGCCCTCAGTACATCACAACGAATACCAGCCCGTTCGATGTGAGAAGTGAGTGGGGCTGTACATCAGAATATTCCCTCTTTTATACAGTTTCTAACCTAATGTTAAGCCCCTCTGTACGTTAATAATTCCCACTCTAGGGTTCGTGCCGGGTTCACCTCTGACTCGCCCAGCTATATGCATATGGATCACCTTCAGTTTAAATGTTCAACAAATCACAATGGCAACAGTATATTCTCGGATTTAACATAAGCCTTAGTACATATTTTAATACAATGCAGTTCAACAAGTGTTCACGTTTGATATTTACACAACATTGTGCTTAATATATGCTTGCGGATCAGTTACGTTGGCACAGGTAATCCTCGATCTACAGGTCAACGAAGGACAAGGTCTCATTACATTACCCTTTCATTTGCATTAACTTGCACTTAGGGGTCAAGACGGCCATGTTACAAACAGAAGAACACTGTCCACCATTTTAGAACACAGGGTGACTTTGGAGCGAGAATCAAAATGGCAGATGAACCTAAAATGGTGGCTAAATTGACCTAAGGTCAGAACCTTGCAACGCGGATTTCTTCGCAGAGCGACTTGGCTTAGGCCAATATATATACAGTAAATATCCCGTTTAACAACAACATTAGGCATAATATACCACACAGGTGCCACAACCACTTTAGGTATACTTGCATATGTCAAAAAAATAAGTGATTGGTATGAATGTAACAACACCTCCGTTACTCCAAAACATAGGTTGCCAGCAAACCTTACAAATGCCTACTTAATATTCCTGCAACACAAATGTACCCAATACACTGTAGTACAATGAACAGTTAGAATACACCAACAGGTATCTAGCTACATCCACAATACTACCATAGGACTTTTAAAAATCAATCTAGTTAGAATACCCCAGCAGGTATCTAACTACTTCAAAAATGTCCTCCATTACAATACACTTCAAATACACCATCACAATTCTTGTTATAAAGGCTAATGTAGTTAGAATACATCAACAGGTATCTAACCACTTTAAACATTCCCTTAATGACAACATAGTTCAAACAAACATAGTATCACATCATTGTATTTGTTTTTTGTTTATCCTATATGGATTCTTTTTCCCAATAACCCAATGATTATTAAATGTCTATACAACAACAGTGTATCATACACTAATGTTTTACCAAACATACTACATAGAATATATACTGTTTATGATGGTCAAAAAAGTACATGTATATGTAAAATTGTATGCAATTAAAGCTCTTAAACTATCCTGCTTAAAAAAGTATACTGTTTTTTCCACAGAAAATGAACCAGAAAATCCAGTTTCAGTTTCATTACTGTATGCAACTAAGTAACCATACCAAGTATAAACAAGTCCATATTCCATAAGCACTACCCTAAATTGCACAACACACAGAGTTCAATTATATCATTCCACCATATTACAAACACTTTATACTCCCACTTCATTACCTATAATTACTATACACCTATTAGTACTGTGGTCATGCCCCCATGTATCTGGCCACTGGCAACAACCACCATAAAAGAATTAAACCATGTGACAAATACGTACAATACACCTTCAAATAACAAAACTCGCCCTGATCCCTCTGTAATCAAAATGATGTCAGTGGCCAGCAGAAGTGACCATAGACTCAGCTGCATCTGCAAACCCTTTTTTCACCTATAAAAATAGCTCCATATCATCTTTACTCCACTCCTCCACCCTTTCCAAGCCCTCTTTCAGCCATCAAATAACATCAATTGTGTTTTACGGCGCTGTTTGCGGACTACCATGGTGTCCGCAGAGTAGGTGGCACACGCGCCCACTTTTTTCACCTAGAAAAACAGCTCCATATCATCTTTATTCCACCACCTCACCCTTTCCAGCCCTCTATCAAGCACCAAATAACACCAAACGGTTTTTCCAGACTTTTTCCCCACCAGGCTATCCATGGACATTGTCTGTGGGTCCAACATGGCAACCATTTCCAAAAATATGATGCACCTCACGATTTTCACCGTCCAATCAGCGGGCGCGTCTGATGGCTGCGGACATCACACTACACTGTGATGTGTCCATGGGTTGTCCACGTAGTGAAAAGGGAAGTGAGTTCACGGACCGGGCCCAGATATCGCACATTTCTTTTTACCTACTTTTTGCCCATTTTCAAAAAAACAACTAGGTGGATGTACGCCAAATTTACAAAAGCACGCTTTTTGGACCAAGCCGCCGCTCCTGCCACACATTTGGTGAATATACGTCCAGCGGTTTGGGCTGTAGACGTGAGCAAATTCTTTTTTGTTTTGCATTGTGTCTATGATGATTTCCACAAATGTTGGGACCCCCTATAACTTTGCCCACCCTCGACAAAACCACACCAAACTTTATTCCAAGGGGCCATTTACTTCTTTTAAAAAGTTTTGTGAGGATTAGTCCGGGGCGCCAAGTTATAAGCTGCCCAAAAATGGTTATTTCTGTGAGTTGAGCAACATTACCTTAACTACAGGGCCCGCTACCACAGGCCCTGTAATAATATTCAATTAAAAGACTTTGTGAAAAGGACGTTATCATTACAAGTAAAATTGAAAAACACCAGAAATGTGCCAGCAATTGTAAGCTAAGCAACCACAACTTGTGCACTGCTAAGAGTAGCACCCAGGATATTATAGATGACATAACAAATACAATTGATGACATCAGTGATGACATCACATATCAAATTAATTCTGATGAAAAGTCTGTACAAGGACTTGAGTTTACAAGGGTGGTAGTAATATATCAGGGATGATCTGGAGTGGTCTCATGAACTACTTAATGTTTCAAAAAATGTACTCATTTAAACAAAACGTTATATTGGAGTGTTCTTGTTAATAAAACAACCTAATCATACATACACGTAGAAAATGGGTGAATCTTGCACCACCGAAGTACAGTATTTTTAAACAGGTAATATTGGTCAGTAAAAAAATGAATGCAAGGTTATCAGAATGTTGCCTAATCTGTAACTTGGAATTAATAGCTAACAATACAAGACTTACTACATACACACTGTTAGTACAAACAATACATTTGAAAAGCTACAATGCATAGGAATCTGAGGCACATACAGGGAAACTCAAGTAAGGAGGAAATAAAGAGCATCACAAGAAAATGATAATAAGATTAGAGTTTATTATTATGTATATAAAAATGTATTGTGTGTTTGAAGTGTGCTTATTTCCCCATGTATGTGTACCATTAGCTAAGGGCATACCCTAAAGAAACTGCATTAACAACATACAACAAGGTTATCTTCTACATATAAAGATCCTTTTCAACTATAACATCCTTACTGTCATTGTAAAAAAAACAACTGGCCTAGACATGCCAGTGAACAAAAACAAGTGGGCCACATATGCCATGTCATCAGTGATGTCATCAATGATGTCATCTTTGATGTCCTGGGTGTTAGTCTTTGCAGTGCACAGTGGTGGCATGAGTTATAGTTGCTTAGATTACCATAACTGGCGAATTTCTGGGGAGTTTGATTTTACTTGTAACCAAAACGTCCCTTTAACAAAGAAAGTTCACTGAATTTCTTAGGTTTTTATTAGTGCCCTATAATTTGCTACAAGTTCCTTATCTCATACTCACCCCCAATGTAGTAGACGTACAGTCTGCGGACAGTATGAAAGTCCACACACAGCAGGTAGCATCAATAAAACCCAGAAGCACAGGGCACAACAGAACATTTTTTACCGGGGTATTACGACTCCGGCAGCAGGGAAGTCAGGCACTGGTAATTTTGTAAGTCCCCATTCCCATGGAGTCCAATAGGACTCCATGGCAATGGGGGCCACGGAAGCACCAGCACCATTAATAACGGTGCCATTGCTTCCATGAAACTTGTGGGCAGGTGCCGTTCTTCCTGCCAGGTCTGACCGTGAAGGGCGGGACGGCACCCGCCGCCAGAGTCGTACTGTGCCGGTCCGGACCAGCACAGTTATAATGAGGCCCAATATTATGGAATGTATTAAGCACAAACCATAACTGTACACCTTGTATTATCAGTTTAGTGCAACTCTTCATACACCCCGAGATACACCAAGAGTCCTTTGAAAAATAACCTCTGACCAAATAGTAAGTACACTGTATTTTTTCTCTATAATTACCATTCTTTATATAAACATTTTTCATAAGCAAACATCACCATTCTTTATTTTGACAGAAATGGCAAACACACTTGAGTGGCTAGAAGAAAACTTTCCCAAAGAAGAAATGAGTGGTGATGAAATGGTAAACAATACAATATAAGCAAATGATATAATTTATACAGAGCTCATTGAAATCATAATTTCTTCTTTTCATATTGTACATAGTTTACATGAAGAAACTAGAGCACTGATTGATTATGGAGAATTCCAGCAAACACAAAGACAATCGCAACCCCAAACTGTACAAATTGAAATCATGACCTTGTCTTCAACTTTGGATGAACTTAGCAAATGACTTTAAAGAACTCCTAAAATACGTTAAAGATTATGTTATTAGAAATGTTGATTATGACTGTCCTCCTTGTACCTGTCCCCGTTGCATCCAGCAATCACCCCAATCAAATTCATGATACACAAATCAAAGGCGGTTTGATGAAACATCTCTCCCTCCCTGATGATGACTTTAGAGAAATTCTGTATCCTCCCATTTCTGTTTCCCATTCCAATACCCCATACGTTTCATAAATACATTTATTTCATATAATATAAATTCCTTTTTTTTAGACCCCAATTAATTGTCTGCTGACTATACGAATGTTCGGGGTCTGTTTACGCAATAGATGAGGTTTGCAGACAGTACACCATGTCCGGGCATGTACGGTCTCGCATGACGCACTTTTAATTAGTCAAAAGACAGCGTGCCCAATTGCAGACAACCCTGTGCATATGCCCAGCATCTCCTGTTCGACGAGGGCTGCGGACACACGGCAGCATCACAGACGTCCCAGACATCATCATGTCACTATACCTGTATGGTGAAATGGCATGTCCGTGAATGGAGTCTGTGCTGCATGGACAGTTTTTTTCAAGTTGAAAGAGTACCCTTCCAGAGTTTCTAGACCCATTCTTAGTTGATCTCTCAAGTCCTATTTTCCACTTGGTAGTCCACGGACAGTCACGCGGTCCACGGATGTTTCCTCAGAATGGACCCAGCCATTACTTTTAGTAATTTCCAATCTGGTAATTCGGGAGAGTGTAATCCAGGAGAGAGCACATGCAGAAACACATGCTATTTCTCTTAAAATGGCATCACTCATGGCCATTCCTCCTCCCCAGGGGACACCACTACCACCATCACGAGGACCAGGAAGATGAGGAAGAAAAAGTGCATCCCTCCAGCACCCAGAGAGAGTCATGGATGTGGTGTATTTTTACCACCATTGGGGGTACCAAAGGCTCGGGTTGGCCAGGTTAAATTCACTGACTGTGGAATCACACTAAGTCGTGGACAACCTGGGCAGTACTCTTTTGGTGCCATGTTTATGCGCTGCCACATTCGCTCCAACCACCCGGGTGCTCTGAAAAAGGCTGTTCCTTTCTCAGGGAGAAGTAGGCTATCTTCCTCTACCCATCTTCTTCAACCGCTCCTGCCACTACACTGACTACTCCTCTGGGGTAGAGGATCCCAGCAGCTGCCTCGCAAGCCATACAAGGATATGTCACTGTAAGGATATTCCAGTGACATAGCCCAAACTGTTGCCTCCAAAGTCAACTATAATAATGTCCAGATGCTTCAAAGTGACCTCCTACTTCATTCCTCCAACTCCATACCAGGAAACTTCAAATTCTTCAAAACCAAGAGGCACAGATAATCCAAACTACTCACAGTACACCTTTAATCAATGGGTTCTAGAATTGCCCACCATCCGATACTCTGCTTCTTCAAAGCCTAGCCACCTTCCCTGCACAAACGCCTGCTACTCTGTCTTCCTGTAGACCACAACAACAAAACCTGATTGGATGATCCCCCGATGTCCGCGATCTCTGCAGTCCCCTTTCCATGCCAGGCATCCTTACAAGACCCGGATGGCACGTATGGGTCCATGGACTACCGCCTTGTCCATGGATGGCTGCTAGGCAAACTTTGCATGCAGTACACTCTGGGACCACTACACACAACTATGACTACAGGTGTAAGCAAAACCAACCTTTGGTATAAGTCTAGACCACACAGTTTTTGGCAGCGAGCTGAGCAGCCAGGCTTATCTCAAGGGGGAGTGTGAGCTTGTAAAGGTGTTAAACAGAGGTCCACAATCACAAGTATTCAGATAGACACTTATACTCACGGTTTCTTGGTAAAACACCTCTACATTTATTTCAAAGTCAGTTAGAAAACATTCACTAAAAGGAGGCAATCAATATCACACAAAAATATACTACCGTACTTCACATTATCTGGTTCTGTGACATTTAAATTACTTTGAAGGAGGAGCAAAATGGCATTCAGAGCATTTGAAGTAGGAGCAAAAAGGCATAAGATAATAGAACAAATATTACAGTTACTCTTAGACAGTGCAAATAGTTTGAGTTCACCAGCGGAGTTGATGCAATGCAATAGGTAGGCCGAAGTCAATGGACTAGAGTCTTGTATAGGTAAAAACGTTTCTGGTTGTGAAACGGAAAAGTCTTTGCAACGGTTTTCAGAAGTAGTTCATAGAAGAAAGGTTCATAGGTCGAGTCACAAGCTGACTAGGCCTGCAAGTTGGCAAGGTTTCACACACTTTCATAGTGAGAGGTAAATTCTCTCGGTCGGGTTTTCACAGTACCTTGTATTGAAGAAAAAGGTGCAGCTGACGACTTCTGTTCCTGGCAGTTCCTGCAGATCTCGTTGTTCCTGAGCCTCACTCACGGGACAAGAGGGAGTACGTCGGCAGGACTCCTGCACTGAACGGGGACTGGTCACAAAGCTGGCAAACTGGCAAATCTTCGATTCCAGTAGCTGTCTTCAAGTGCACCATCTGGTTCCCTTCTCCCTGGTTATTCTGTTTCCTGCAGCATTCTGAGGAAAATACAACCGCCTCGAGAATGGTGTCTAGGTGGCGTATGAGATGATTGCTCCCACCAACTCAAAGGGAGAAGTCGTCCTTGAAGGGCTTCTTTGTCAAGATGGACTTGGTGATTCGGACCTGTAGCAGGGCTCTACCAGGCAAACCAATGGTCCAGGAGTTGCAGCAGCCGTCCTCTTCCGGCTCGTGTTTGGTTCTTTCGGTCCAGTGGTCGACTCTGCCTTTCAATCCAAGAGACTCGCCTGTTAAACAGTTTTCTCCCATTCATTTCAGTCTAGCTGCCACTCACCCAGCAGGGTGGCTGTCCTTGCCAGAGTGCATTTTTGGTCTCCCAGGAGACTAAGCACAGGGAGTTTCGGGCACCTCCCTCACTTCCTGCCCACCCCAGACACTCGGGCACCAGAGGTGGTCTTTAGTGCAGAAACACCCCAAAGGCATAGGAACAAAGGGACCAAACCTGGTTTGGCGCACAGAGACAGATTCTAGAAGGACCTTTCCACAAAGAAATGACAAAAAAAGAAGACCGGGACCTGTTCAAACAAAGGGGGCTCAGACGCCATCTTGAAAAACATGGCTCCCGCGATTGTTAGCTACCGGTGTTCGCCGTCGGGAAAAATCATGGTAGTTTGTTGTAAAACCACTGCCACCAGCCATTTCGATAGAAAAGGGTAGCATTTAACTGCTACATGAGTTTCTAGACATAGGGCATACTAGGTAACCCCTCCAGCACTCTATTGGAAGATAGTGTGTCCTGGGTCTAGGAATTTAAAAAGACTGGTGAAGTAAATTTAAATTTACATTCTCTGGAAAACAGTAGTTTATCCCAGAGAAGGTGTTTAAACCTTGGGAGAGCCTAAAAGGCTTCCCTGTGTCCCTGCACTGAGGGTGCTCTGTGACACATATGAAAAGATGATGCCTAAGGAGTTATTTAAAACTCCAGAATCAAAGAACACAAGAGTAAAACACACATCAAAATACATGAGATAGCGGGAAAAAAGGCTCACACTCTCTCCAGGTAAAAAAAGAAATCAAGTCCTCAAAATCCAGCAAAGTTGATGTGGTCTATAAGGTGAAGGGAATTAGTAAATTTTTGAGAATTCTCCCTAACAACACCATGGTCAATTAAAATGGGTGGGGAGGTTTAAACTCAATTTAAATCATTTATTCTACAATGGTGGCTTTTAAAAAGAGCTTTTTTTGTTTTTTGGGGTTTCTTTAAAAATACCCTTTTTTACTTGTTTTGCTTTTATGTACTATAGTAACAAATGCAGTTTTTTTATAACTTGTACCAAAACTGCTTTCAGTTTTTTTTGTTTTTCTCATCTGATTGCCAACATCAGTCAAATGCACTCCATCTCTTTGAAAAATATTCCTGACACCAAACTTCATATTTTCACTGTCAAAAGAACCAATTCCTAAACATTGCAAAAAGCACATAGAGCTTTATTGACATTCTGCCTAGCTTTTTCCATTTATGGTCAAAACAAGTTTGGACATCTCTGTATTTGCCTGTAATTCATTTTTGAAAAAGTTATCTTGGCAGCTGGAAACAGTCTCATTAGGCTTTTCAACATATCTTTCATGGCAAACTGCAAGGATAGTGCAGTCACATAGCCCAAACTGTTGCCTCCACAATGCACAATAACAATATCTGGATGTTTAAAGTGACCCATACCATGGCAGAATGATAATAAGATCGCCCATTTTAACCCACAAACTGCATACCACAAAACCTCCACTTCTTCCAATGCAATAGTAGCAGAGATGCCACGAGATTCAGTGTAAACATTGAATGAACGGATTCAATAATCTACCACCATCCACACACTTTGCTCTTCATAGCCATAGCCGCAGTCATCTTCTCTGCACACAACGAAGACAACGCTTCCTACCCTGTCTTCTTCTAAACCACAACCACAAATCCTGATTGACTATTTCCTGATGTCCATGGACATCTGTGACTGTCTGTGGTCCCCACAGTCCCCTTTCCATGCCAGGACTCCTTAAAAGACCCAGAAGCATGTGCAATGACAGTGCATGCTGTGGCACAGGGCAGCTCTCCTACCCTTTTTGCTTTTATGTTTGCAACAATCCCTCATTGGCTGCTTTCAAACAGTTACACATCCATCCATCAATCAAATTAAACATCTCTAAATGTAACGCTGTCATCTCAGTTCAATAATACAGATGTACTCTTGAACTCTCAGGGTACATGTCTCCTGTTAGTCGGAGCCACCTTCATCAAAAACTACTGCGAAACTCTCCAATATTTATATTTGCAGATTCAGCAATATCTACATTTAAGAAAACATAGTACAGGTATGCATACATTTTTTAAGTAATATTTTAAAACACCTCTATAAATATATTTATAGGGTTAATGCCACTTACCCTGTAATAGGCCACTCTATAAGCATATTCTCTATTTTAACCACTCTATCAAATGTCATGTATTGCAGCATTCTGCACATGTGACAGTTCTTGCATGCACTGCCAACATTTTATACTTTCACACACCAACTACCACTTAACAATGTTCTACAAATCTTTTGCATCTACATTCCCCTTACTCATAGAAACAAGTTACACACAGTGCTGTGATAAATGCACATATTCATTTTTTATTTTCAACAAGATGATCCTAAAAAGAATCAGTTTTAAATGCACATCATTTGGCATTTTCCTTCCAGATAAATGTCATAATTTCCAACCTTTCTTATTACATCCTGTATAGTGCCATCATTCTCCACCAACTCACACATATGTGTATACTTCCAAAGTATCTATATACAACAATTCTCCTTAAATATAAAGTACTGTTCTTTTCCAAACATTACTATAAGACTCTGCACACTGCTCCGACTACAAACTGCCTTTGCATTACCACTAGGCCACAGTTTCCCTATTCTTTAAAAACACTACAAAAAGTTACAAATACATTGAACCACAAACACAGCACTTCTCTTATTAAAACCACCAGCACAAAAATTGCCCTACTGCAAAAACAAAAAATGTTCATCTATTTTTACATGAAGCCACACTCTTTTGTACAACTAATAACATAACATGTTAGCCCTACAAGAAACGTTCCTGTGCTGCCAAATAGCCTAGATATGCATCTTTTTTACACACTCATGTTTGCCCTGTTCCTTATAATGTCCCACACAGCACTACACATAGTCCAATTGGTCTAACAACATAGTTAACACACTTTACTAGACCACACATAATACAATTTTATTAACTCGTTTTCCCAACAACTCCTCCTTAATAATAACAAACTCTCTTACTAGAAGCACTTCACCATAACCACATATACACATTAACTTTCTTTTACAATTACAGGAAAAAAGCAGATTGACAAAGATGGCTACCAAAGAATGAACACTCTTCACATCCTACGAAGTAAATACATTAATGTAGCATGTATATGTCTCCAATTGTAACAATGTACTTTCACTATATATTAGCCTAGATTATTATTTTCTACTCAACTACATTGTATATCACTCTTACTCATTCTGTTGCTGAATTCACACTCTTTCTATTCCCATCTAAACATTGTTCTTTATTCAATAAACTACCAATTCCTTACTACTTAACAACACATCCATCTCTCATCAACTTCTACACCACAATTTCACTTCCTTACTATTCCATACCCCTATCCAACTCACCAACTTTCACACTCATTGCATCCCAAATCACTAATACACATAAACACACTTTCTCACCCCTTTTCAATTACTTCTACACGACCCTCAAACCTATGCACTAAATTACACAATTATGACAAATTCTGTTTTCCTCAAAACATCATATTGTCCCTAATTATTCAATCACACCACTAATCCCTTAACACATTCTACTCTCAATAGTCTTTGTATCATGCTCTCCCAAATGGGTATATTCTTTACGAACTTTGCGGATGATACCCAGCTGGTTTTCGAACTTGGCGGGGACTATGACAAAGACAGTGACATGCTTTCATCCTTATACAACATCATAGAATGCTGGATGAAAGCAAACTGGATGTGTTTGAACGGCTCCAAGACCGAGCTCATGATATTTGGTTCCACACAGGCTGGAAAAAAAACTGAGCCCACTCTACTCCTCATTTTCTTTTAAAAACACCCAAATACCAATCTCAGAAAAAGTGAAGACTTTAGGAGTTTACCTTCAAGCTTCACTGGGTGCTGAAGCACATACAGCTTACCTAAAGAAAAATTGTCTCTACCATCAGATATTACTAAAAAAAATCAGACCTTTGTTAGACCGAAAGAATAGCACAACCATCGCTAGAGCCACCATACTATCCAGATTGGATTATGGTAATGCCCTACTTCTAGGAGCGAATAGCAACTGCGTAAAAAAATGTCAGGTGATTCAAAATAATGCCATCAGTACCATCACAGGAAGAACTAGGAGGGAACACATCACTGGCGAAAGGAAGGCCCTACACTGGTTGGCCATGAAAGAAAGAATCACGTTTGAATCTCTCACGATGGTACACTGTTGCTTATACGGAAATGCTCCAGCTTACCTTAAGAAACATTTCAACTGGTACGCACCAACTAGGCAGCTCAGATCCTCTAATACAGGCCAATTGCAAACCTTCACAACAAAAAATCAGCATGGACTTGGAAAAGCTTTTCCGACTTTAAGTATAAAAAAAGGGAACGAACTTCCTACCTCAATGAAGCTGGAGTCCAATTACATTTCCTTCCGCAAAAAATTGAAAACACTACTTTTCAATTAAATTTGCAAAATAGGCTAAATCTCCTGAGGAAATCGGTCATCTCTCTTGTGTCCTGTTTTCACTATCTGTTGTCCTGTCTTTCTGTCAGCGCTCCGATGCCTGTGGGCTTACAGCGCTTTATAAATAAATAAATAAATAAATGAATAAATAAATACATAAATAGTTTATTAACTTTTCCCCATCACATACATATACTTATTTTAAGCAACACCACACAATGTCTATCTCGTATTTACTCAAGTTCATCACACCTATGCAGCCTCCTACTCTTATAACCTTTCCAACCACACTTATCATCCCACTATAAAACTGCACACCTCTCTATTCATCTGTACACCCATGCATAATAAAACAAAATAAAAACAAGCCATATAGTTATCCACCTATAAAACAATTTATAGAAAACATACAAATAGAACAGCTAGTAACCTCACTCAACAAAACTAAACGAGGCACCACAAAAAAAGTAAGGCCCCTTTTGAAAAACTGAAAGTAAAAAAAAAAATATACAAACAAAAGCATACCTAATGAAGCTAACCCTATATCTACCAATGTTAATGCAGCCACAGTAAAGCATTCCAAAAATAAATTGTGCAAATGATTACCAACCGTAGAGTTCACAACAATCTTATAAAGGAATCTACAAAGTCACAATCTTCCCTTAAAAACTAGCACAGAAAACGAATCCTTAAAGCTCTAAATGACAGTGCATTTCTACTAAAGAAAAAGTTGTTTGTAATAATATTAATCAGACTGAAATCACTAACTCAATGAATCAATAAATTACAAAACATGTGGAATGTCAATATAGACACCTTTTCAAACTTCTGTGAAGGTGAATGGAATCACACGAGCAGCACAGAACCATATTTCAATGAAGATGTTTATAAACAAGAACAGAAAAAGACACCATTATGGCAAAACCCTTATAGAAAAAACGTCCCCAAAAAATGTTGAACCCTATAGTACTGTGAGGGGGAAGATGAATGGAGACGCCTAGTACACCACACTACCAACATGTCCCGCTAACAAGGTCAGGCAGAGTCAGGCACTTGACAACTATATAGACCTGCACTCTATTGCCTACCACTCTAGCACTGCGTGCTCTAGTACTGCGATGAAGAAAAATTAAACCTAAGACTCAGGCATGTCACATTAATTGGCGTAGTTTGAGTCAGGCAAGGGAGGCCAAGGACTGGCACCTGAAACCTCTTGACAGGGCTCAGGTGCATAAAAGGTGGAGCATTCAGTAGAACAGAGGGCAGCAGCTAGGAGAGTGACAAGGAGGCTGTGTGACTAGGTCCAGCACAGGGTCCCTTTTTGTTTTCAAGCCGGTATCTGCCAGAGAAAGTGAGGGAGGCATGGGGGCTTTGTGAGTTGTCACTGCAGAGGATGCCATGAAAGCTGGAGGACAGAAAGCTGATGCAGAAAAACCCTGAGTAGTCCGGAGGAGAATGGGACGCTGAGACGCTGACCAAGGAGCCAGACTGGGGCATACTAAGCCCTGTGAGCCATGGCCAGGCAGATACTCATTCCCCTGGGAGGAGTCCAGGTCTCAGGGCATCTAAGGGGCAGTTGATAAGACAATGATCTCAGTTTTGAAGCTGGCAAGCTTTCCTGACATCATTGCGCTAACTGGTGAGTTTCTGACCAACAAATTGCTCCAATTGCAAGACAAACTACAAGTTGTAGTTTGTCTTGCAATTGAAGCAATTCTTTCAATTCTTTCAAAAAGTAATGTGAATTGAGCACTATGAAATGTTTATTTTGTGTTTAGGATAAATTCAATTTGTTTTGCACAAAGGATACATTTTTCCTGTGCCAACCTCAACCTAGCAGTCCACATGTGCTTCATTAACTCTGTACTGTTATTGCAGAAGAACAATGTGATTTGAAATTTATCCTAGCAAGAGTGGTGGACTCACTCTTGGATGGTCGAAACATGACCACACTGGACCACACCTTTGACCACCAGGGGGTGCATGAGCATGGCTGCCTGAGTCTGCGTCTCCTTCAATCAGGCTGAATCATTCGTAAATTAAGGCAGTTTAAACTGCAATATCTGCCAATATCATCTTCCGTTCCTGTTGCTTACCTGCTTAGGCTCCTTCTTTGCTTTTTCAGCGAAAATCGGACCCGCCTGGAGTGGCTTCAGGATTGAGCCTTGGAGCGGCCTTCCTCCCACTCTGTCTTCGGACCGACCCGCGGGGTCCTTCCCGCCTTCAGACATCCAGGGCGGTGGTTGCCAGGGTTGGACTCGTCTGAAGTGTCTCCGGGATCGAACCTAGGAGCGGCATTCCTCCTTCCAGACATCCAGGGCGGCGGTTACCAAGATCGGACCCGCCTGGAGTGGCTCCGGGATCAAGCCTCGGAGCAGCCTTCCTCCCGCTTCGTTATCGGGTCAGCCTGCGGGGTCCCCCCACCTTCCAGTAATCCAGGACGGCAGTTGCCTCCTCCTTCCTTACCGCTGCCTGCTGAGCCAGCCGGCCTGCAGGGTCCTCCCGCCTTCCAGTCGTCCAGGGCGGCAGTTGCCTCCTCCTTCCTTGCTGCTGTCGACGCCAGCGGATCCTGCAAAGGTCAGGTGCCGGAGCCCCGTGTCGGTTGCCGGAGCCCATTGTCCTTGATTGGGGCACAACAACAGTTACGGCTACCGCTGTCTGCTGAGCCAGCTCCGGCCCTTCTTTGGAATCATCTGACCGCTGAACTCCTCGTGGCCCTCGGAGTCCCCTCCTTCTTCCTTCGTTTCCTGGGGCCCCCTCCACGCCGCTGCCTCCACGCAGCTCTCCGTGCCCTTGACCAGCTTCGCTGCGGCCTGGGGCCTCCTCCACACGGCTGCCTCCGCACTGCTCTCCGAGCCCTCTCGTCATTCCGCACAGCTTGGAGCCTCTTCCTCCTGCGTGCATTCTTGGAGGTCTCACTTCACTGAATCCTGCGGCTCCCTCCACACAGCTGCCTCCACTCAGCTCTCCGAGCCCCTTCTTCTTCCCACAGTGCTTGAGTCCCCTCCTCCTACTGTGCATGATCCCAACGGATTTGTTTCACTGCTTCCTGGGGCCTCTGTACTTCACTCAACCCCGGAGCACCGTCTGCACTACGCTGGTTCCCGGTTGATCGATATAACTGCCTTCTGGGGCATCTGCGCTAAACTTGTCCCACTTGTATACTTGTCGCTTCACTGACTTGGTCTCCTCCTATTGTTTTTCCTCCCAATTTTCCTCACTCCTGATTCCACATTGCCCTCTACTCTCCCCCCTTTATTTAAAGAACACGCTGGTCTCTACCCTCTACATTCCAGTTCCTACTATTCTGCTCCTACCCACCTGTCTGTACCTAAGTCCTTGGTATGCGATCCTCCTTATCTCCTTCTCACCTCACCCTCCCCCACCCCACCTACCATCTCCTCCTCTCCCTCCTATTTGACTCGCTCCTCCTGATGCCTAGTCCTCTCCACTATTCCCCCCGACTTTCCTACCCATTCTCCTTCCTTTTCACATCGCCCTAACCTTCTCTACCCCCCTACTGCCAACCAGTCTGCCCTCATAAACACTGCTCTCTGGAACGCCAGATCCATCTGTAACAAAACCGCAGCTACCCTTGATCTTTTCTTTCGCCTCAATCTTCATTTCCTCTGCCTAACTGAGACATGGATTCCACCTCACAACACCTCTGTCCCTGCTTCCTTAACAACCTCGTCTTCCTCTTTCATCCATACCCCTCGTACCTCTGGTCAAGGTGGCGGCGTTGGTCTCCTATTCCACCCTAAATTCATTTCCTCCTCTTCATCTCCAACTCTCCCCTCTTTCTCTAGTTTAGAATTCCTCTACAAGTCCTTCTCTTCTCCCTTCCCTATTTCCTTCCTTGTCGTCTATCGACCCCCTGGTCCTCTCTCCTCCTTCCTTGATGATCTGGATCACCTCCTCTCACTTATTTCTCTACCTGCCTCTCCTTTAGTGGTACTTGGCGACTTTAATATCCATCTGCCTTCTCCCCCACAATCTTCTCCTCTCCTCTCCATCCTTGATTCCTATCTCCTCTCCCTCCTTCACCCTCTACTCACTCCTCTGGTTCCACTCTTGACCTCATCTTTTACTCCTCCCACCCCTCCTCCCCTGTCTCTTCTCTCCCTGTTTATCTCTCTGACCATGCCCTACTCTCTTTCTTCCTTTCCCCTCTCTCTACACCTACTATTACTAATCCCTCTCCCCCAATCTACTCATGTCGTGACCTCCGGGACTTTGACGCTAACCTTTTCTTCGACACCTGCTCTTCTTCTCTCCCATCTCACCATGACTTTGCATTACTCCCTGCTGATGATGCTCTCTCTTCCCTTTCATCCTCTATCTCCACTGCCCTTGACCGACTTTACCCTCTTCCTCTCTTTCGCCCTACTCGGAAACCTTCTCAACTTTGGCTTACCTCCCATCTCCGCTCTATGCGACGCCTTCTCAGGCGATTAGAGAGACTCTGGCTCAAAACTCCCTCGCTTTCTAATCGAACCTATTACTTCTCTTACCACGCTCTTTACAACTCTTGTCTTGCAACCACCAAGTCCTCTTACTACTCTAACCTTCTCCAGTCTCAAGCATCTCATCCTCGTTGAATTTTTCAAACTCTTACCCGTCTTCTATCTCCTCCTACTCCCGATCCCTCATCCAACTCCACACTTTCTCCCTCTGACTTTGCTAACTTCTTTTCCTCCAAAATCATCTCACTCCACCAAAAAAATGAACTCCCCCTCTAGCTCCCTCTCTTCTCCTCCCCCCTCTCCTCCCTCTTCCACTATGTCTGTCTTCTCATCTGTTTCTGCTTCGGATGTCTCCTCTCTTCTTACCAAAGCCCACCCCACATCCGCTCCCTCTGACCCTCTCCCCTCCATTCTCATCCCCAAAATCTACCCTCTTCTTATCCCATACCTTACTACTTTCTTTAACTCCTGCCTCTCCTCTTCTACCTTTCCCTCGGCCTTCAAAAATTAATATCCTAAAGAAACCCTCTGCTGATCCACTCCTCACCTCTAACTACAGACCTATCTCCCTTCTACCTTTCCTTTTTAAACTCCTTGAGCGTCTCGCTTATTCTCAACTCTCTTCTTTCATCTCTTCCTCCTCTCTCCTTCCTCCCTTCCAATCTGGCTTCCGACCCAAACACTCCACTGAAAACGCTCTCACTTCTACCCTCAACTCTCTCCTCTCTGCTCGGCATGCCAAGCAATCTTCCATCCTTATTCTCCTTGATCTCTCTGCAGCTTTTGATACTGTCGATCACCCACTCCTCCTACACACTCTCTCCTCCTTCGGATTCAAAGGCCCTGTTCTGAAATGGCTATCTTCCTACCTCTCTTCTCGTTCCTTTACCGTCTCATGGGGGGGCCAGACCTCTTCTTCCTTCCCTCTCATATACGGTGTTCTGCAAGGCTCTGTACTTGGTCCTTTCTTCTTCTCTCTTTACACCTCACTCATCGCCCCTGTTATCTCCTCCTTTGATATCTCGGTTACCAGAAATTTGGTAGAAAAAAATTGGTCGACCAGACAAATGGTCGAACCAATTTGGTCGAAAACCAAATGGTTTAATTTTTTTTTATTTTTTATTTTCACCCTATTTTTTGTTTGGGGGGGGGGCCCCAATTCCCTTTTTTTCTAAAAAACCCTTTTTTTTAAAAAACGAAAACCCGAAAAATAAATATATAATAAAAAAACAATTCGACCATTTGGTTTTCGGCAAAATTGCGTCGACCAAATGTCTTTCGACCAGTTTTCAGTCGACCAAATGTCTGGACACCGATATCTCCCATCACTTCTACGCTGATGATACTCAACTCTTTCTCTCTTTCTCCTCCTTCACACCTGACCTCCATCTCAAACTCTCCTCCTGTCTCACAGCCAGCAAGAACTGGATGTCCTCCCGCTTCCTCTCTCTTAATACTGATAAAACCGAAGTCCTTTTCTTCCCTTCTAACTCACTTCCTCCTCCCTCTCCTCCCCCTTTCATCCACTTTCCTCCCTCCAACCTCCCTATCTGCTCCCATGCTCGTAATCTAGGCATTATATATCTCTCACCTTTTCACAACACATTTCACTTACCTCTCGCTCCTGCCGTTACCACCTATACAACATTCGCAAAATCCGTCCCTCCCTCACATTCCATGCGACCAAACTCCTTATCTTCTCTGTCATCTTTTCCTGACTATTCTACTGCTCCCCCTTATTCTTTGGACTTCCTGCATCCCAGCTTGCCCCCCTTAAATCCATTTACCACTCCGCTGTTCGTACTCTTTGTCTCGTTACCTCCATTGATTCCATCTCCTCCTCGCTCTCTCACCTTCGCTGGCTACATTTCCACTTACAGTTACAATTCTGCTTTCTCTGCCTTGTTTTCAAATCCCAACGTGGTCTTGCTCCTCCCTATCTCTCCTCCCTTCTCACCTTTTACTCCCCCTCTCGCTCACTTTGTTCTGCTGACCATTTCCTCCTCACTGTACCTCCTTCCCCCTGTGCTTCCTCCCGGTTCCGCTCCTTGCAACTCCTTGCTCCTCTTCACTGGAACTCACTCCCCCTCTCAATCCACTCTTCCACGACCCTTCCCTCATTTCATACTTCCCTTAAATCCCTTCTCCTCCACTCTCCTCCTTGAAGGCCTCCCCTGTTCTCTCTTCCTCCCCCCTCTTCTAACTCCTCTCTCCCCACTCCCATTTCATTCTCCCTCCCTTCTATTCTTCACTCGTTCTATCCTTCTCTGTTCCCCCTCACCAATCCTACTCCCTCTCCACTTCCCCTACCCCTCAGTTAATTGCTTTTTGCACTGTTTTGTTGTCTAATGATTCATTATGTAATTTTGCTCCCAATGTTTATTGTTGTTCCATTGTACAGTGCCTTGGTGTAAGGCGCTCTATAAATAAACAAATCAATCAATCAATCAATAACATCAGGCTGGGCTCTTTCCACTCTAATGAGGCTGTGATAGTTAAGTCTGTTAAGTCTGTTTTACCGTTAGAGCCTACCATTATGATTGGCAATAATGATGATATTGGTATATATCAATTTGTTGTTCTTCTGTAAAGCTGTCTACTTTGAAAGTTCTATCTTCCTTGTTAATGTTTAGCATGCCAATTGTTTTTATCTACTATGTCCACTGACACGTTTGAGATGGTCTGTGTTGTTTGTGGTTGCTTTCTCTTGAATTGTGTCTCTTCAAATTATTTGAATAATTTCAATTTCCTGCAAAATTTGTATAAATCTACTAAGTGATAGTCCTTTATTAAGTACTGAAACAAGGTTTGTATTGATATGGAGGTCATAGAGGTTGAGAACCAGGTTCACCTGTTCGGTTTTCTCTGTGATCGTGTTTGCATTCCTCTTGTAGTTTCTCTTTCGTTTGTTTCATTTAAATGAAAAAAGATAATCATAATTGCACTCATGACCACACATTCACTTATAGGAAAGTTACCTGACCACAAGGAGGAGTAATTTAACCTGTGCCACAGTACAAAGTGGATAAAAGGAAAACATAAGAATATATTTTTTTTTTTAAAACAATCAAACAGGGCAGGTGTGTCAAAATTTATAACACTAATGTGAATGTATTATGAGATGTAACAAGCATGTGTAACAGCAAAATGTGACGAAATGCATACTTTTTCCTGACAGTTTCTTTCCTGAGGACCTATGGAGATACGTCCATGGAGAAACACGTGTTGAGAGACTAATTAATCAATCAGGATACAATTGATAAATGATATAACGGACAAACAACTTAAGGAAAAAAACCTTAAAGGAGAGACTAATTAATCAATGAGGATACAATTTATGAGTAATTAATCAATACGGATACAATTGATAAACTATATTAAGGACAAACAACTTAAGAAAAAAACCTTATCAATGAAAATACAATTGATGAAAGGAAATGAATGGGACAAAACAACTATAGGAACATACCAATAAGGATATATTGAATGGGTGACAACAGAACCTGAGAGAAAAACCAATCACTGAAAATATAATTGATGAATCATTAACGATAAACAACTAAAGAAAATTTTTTACCAATGAATCCTGAAAAAATGGAATGTGTTGTGTGGAATGTTTTGTAATACATCAAATAAATAATTCAAGCAAAAACAATACATGTGAATATGTATTTCATGAAAGAGTATGGCTAGCGCACAGCTTGACTGGCTCAGATAAGAAGTAAAAGGTTATTGTACATTATTGTTGCAGTCACAATAAGCTGAGCCTTAGCATGCAGACAGCTAGACCTACATATGAGCTAAAAGGACTTGCCCTGGAACAGATCCGAATTTGACCGGACACTTTTCTTTTGGCACTGATTGAGTTTGTATCTCTGGCAGCGGTGGCGCTGTTATGCTCATTTATTGCTGAACTCCATGGCCTAGGCTTCAAACTCACTGTTTGCAGGCAACATGTGACTAGTTTGGACCATGAGATGGGGCATAATGTTGTGGCCTTGAATTATTAATGAATGTAATGCATTTTATAATGTATGTATTTTATGTTTTGTTGATGCTGACGCCGAAGGTTTATGTTTCAACTATAGCACAATAATAAAAAAAAGAAATACTAGACAGTTTGTTTGTGTCTGTTGTTGCAGTACTTTTTTATTAAAAAGTGCACACAAATAATAATAATAGTTATGACCTACAATAATAATAGTTATGGCCTACACAATAGAGCACAATGAGGAATCCCAGTGGTTTCAATTAGTTGTATATGTAACAGCAGAAAATAAATAAAAAATAACTGACCACACGTAGTGCAATACAAAGCTTGACAATAACCAAATGCCATCATGCACTATCACTACTAAATTAGAAATGTTACCACTTCCAAAAGCTCTCCAACAATTTAACTTGTGTGAGAGCACTATAATCCAAAAGTACACCTATTTCAAGCTGTAATACGCCTTCAATAGAAAAAGGACAAATTGCCTCCATCTGAGTTACTAAAAGACATTTGTGACAAAGTAGTGTAATTGCCATTAGATCTTACACAAAATGGAGAAACTCCAGGAGTACAACTGCCAATAGATCAATTATTGATTGTACACGTTAATGGTGTACCAACAAAAGAAAGAATAATTTGGCAACAACTAGCCGATTCAGACAAAGTTAGAAAAGCCCTTAAAAAAAAAAACACCCAAATAATTCAAACTTCACTGCAAACTGGCCAATTTGAACGTGGAGATGCTGTTACTGCAGCCAATATTGTATACAATCCACCCAGTACACTCCAAAGACACCATAGAAGATGCATTAGAAACACATCAAATGAGTCAAGCCAAAGACCTAGTAAGATTGTTGTTTTGTCTGCCCTTTGTTTCCCCCTCCTTGTCTTGTCATGCGTAGAAACACTTGTGTACAGATGCGTTATAAATGCCATATCATATCATATATCATATCAATAAGCATTTGGGAGAAAAATGTAGAAGCACGTTCTTTCCTCAACTCTTTGCTTCAGGAACAGTAGGAAGATATGGTGAACGATCTGCACAAATTAGTGCATCAGAATATCACTCTTTACACATGTATTCTGAAGACCCAAGATTCAGACGCAATGTAGAATACATTTTACACCTCCTATTCAAAAGAGAACTAGCAACTCAATGTTATGGAGTTGCACACACATTAAAAACAGACTGTAATGTTTTAAACATGTGTGCTACATAACTGCTTCAAAAGATAAAAGACAAAGATGAAGTTTAGCAGTCAAGTATCACAAATCTCTTAGCAAACATGCATGGTACAAAAGAATAATGGATCCAACATCATGCCAATGTATGTTATAGGCTAAGGAACCTAGGCCTGCTCATATGTTTTGTTACTTTAAGATGTGCGGAATACGTATGGGATGACTTGCATGACTTCTTACGCACTACAAACCTAAATAAAGATTGAATAGATATAAAACACCTGCAGAACTCTGTTCTCTTGACCCAGTCAATGTATCAAGATACTTTCATCATCGCTTCATTGCCATGCTGCACCTCATCTGCAATAAAACTACCCCTCTACTCGGAGAAGTTGAACACTTCTTTTGGAGAAAAGAATATCAATCCTGAGGTACTCCAAACATCCACCTGCTTTAGTGGATAAAAGATGCCCCCAAATTTGGCTATGATGTAACATCCCTTCAGAAACCACACATAGTGACCTATGTACACAGACCTTAAGTATACAAATCTTGCACTTCCAAAAACATAAGTGTGGCAAATACTGCTGAGGTTGATATAGAAATCAAGTAAATACTAAACCAAATTCAGCTTTGGCTTCCCTAGACCAGTTTGTACAACACAACAAGTAAATAGCTTGATCTCTTCTGTTAGACACAGTGTAAAAGGTAAATACATTAAAAGCACATACAGCATTAAAAGGGAAGACACATCCAAGTACATCAACGATTACAATGCAATCATTGCCCCCCTGTGGAATTCAAATATAGACATGCAATGGATTGCAGAAAATTCCACTGCAGTTGCAAATATGTCACAGCCTATCTTACTAAAGTTGAGAAGACAGAGCTAAAAGACCTCTGAGATGACTTAGACACTATCAAGAAATTGTACATCTTTGGTATAAAAATGCTCTCCTATGGAGAAAGTGGGTACTACAATGTTGCAGATTGTTTAACAGGTACACCCTTACATGAGAAACCTGGAAACATTGTCTGACTAAAGATTGGTCCAGCTTCATTATGAAAAAGGGCACTAGAATCCTACCAATACATAGAAACAAGAGCCAGGACACTTAAAAAAACAATTTAATTGACACACACTACCCAAACAGAAATACTGCTTTGGAATACATATGCATGTTCAACATAGCCCAAAACTACTCCTACAAAAACAATGTCACACCAGATGTGACAACTGGAGAATATTCAGTGTGAAGGAAGCCTAGTGAAACTTACCAAACCCGCCCTAATTAATCATATAAAGTTATCAATTACATCTCTGCAAAATAGAGAACTTTATTACAATGCAAAACTACAACTTTTCAAACCTTGGAGAAAAAAAGAAGAATTGTCAGGTGACCATGATTTGAAGCTGCATTCAATGCAAATGAAAGCAGTATACCAAATGTGAATTTTAAACAAATTTTGGAGAATTAATTCCAACAAGAGTAAGAAATTAAAGCTCTGCTAGATAAAGAAACTCCTGAAGGCAGTCAACATTCTCTTAAAGGAAGCCAAGAAACACTTGGGGAACCACTCATTCTAAATCAAGCAGAAATACCCATGAATGAGGTAGAGCATACCATGTGTCAATCTAAACAATCTGAAGAAGACTTGTCAGTGCTCAAATTATAGCTAAATGATGAACAACTCACCATTTATGTACAGTGAAGTAATTGAACATGGTTTTAAACATGAAACTAAAACTTGTAGCTGTAAAATCTATAAACCTCTGCTCCTTTAGGTAAGTGGTGAAGCTGGTTCTGACAAAATGTTCTGAATTAAAATAATCAGCACATTTCTACAAGACTTAACAAACAACAACCTTTCAGCTGTTGCAACAGACCCCACACATCTAGCTGCCTACAACATAGGAAGTGAAACTTTACACAGATGAATGTTCCTCCCAGTAGAACACAAAAACAAATTAAAATACAACAAATTATCAGCAGCAGCTTCTACTAAAGTACGTAGAATTCTGAAACAAATGAAAGTGCTACTAAGAGATGAAGTAAGCCTGGGTTCCATCCTCAGGTTGGCTTTAATTCCTCTCAGAATGCAAGAAGTCTTAAAAATCGACTAAGAAGAACTATTTTGATGAAAACATTTTCAGGGTAATTCATAGAATTTCGCAGAAAAGTGTCGCAAGCGGCTGGCGCAGAGTGTCCGCGTGCGATTGACTGCGCCAGGCACGTGCGCTAAAACCGATTTCCGCGCACAGCGTATTCATGGATTTCAGGCTTCCAAACCAGCCGTGGTGCAGAGAATTGCAGCGACCCTGCAGCAGCGCCAGTAACGCCCCCAAGAACGCCCTCGCGCAAGGAAAAGCCATCAAAATCGCTAAATCATCGCAAAGGGCTGCGCTAACCCTGGACCAGTTCACCGGGCTGGCAAACAGCAAACGCCAAGTGGGGAACGTGTATTGCGGGGGTGCGCGGGAAGTTCCACACGCGACTGGCCCCGTGCAAGCAGGGTACGTGAATTTTAGGGGTGCGCGGGAAGTTCCACACGCGATTTCAGCAGGGTACGTGTATTTCAGGGGTGCGCGGCAAGTTCCACACGTGATTTCTGCAGGGTACGTGCATTTCAGGGGTGCGCGGGAAGTTCCACACGCGAATGGGCCAGTGCGAGCAGGGTACGTGTATTACATGGGTGCGCGGGAAGTTCCACACGCGATTCCATCAGGGTACGTGTATTTCAGGGGTGCGCGGGAAGTTACACACGCGAATGGGCCAGTGCGAGCAGGGTACGTGTATTCCATGGGTGCGCGGGAAGTTCCACACGCGATTTCATCAGGGTACGTGTATTTCAGGGGTGCGCGGGAAGTTCCACACGCGATTGGCCCAGTGCGAGCAGGGTACGTGTATTTCAGGGGTGCGCGGGAAGTTCCACACGTGATAGTCCCAGTGCGAACAGGGTACGTGTATTTCAGGGGTGCGCGGGAAGTTCCACACGCGATTGTCCCAGTGCGAGCAGGGCACGTGTATTTCAGGGGTGCGCAGGAAGTTGCACACGCGATACCAGCAGGGAATGTGTATTTCAGGGGTTCTGGGGAGTACTACACGTGAATTGGCCGTGTGGGTCCTCCCAGGTGTACGCTCCACAACCTCCACGGCCCCTGCAGGCAGCCCACACCACGGGAGACTACCCTGCACCCCTGCTCATGTCCCGCAGGCAGCCCATCCACCATGGGCATGCCCCCCAGCCAACCCACATGTCACCTTGCACTATTGATCAACAATGCATGTCTCCCACCACCCCTACCCCCCAGCACTGTGGGGCACCTGCCAGCAGGCCCCCACCCATGTCTCCCACCACCCCCAACCCCCAGCCACCAGGGGCAGCCTCCACCAGGCCCCCACTCATGTCTCCCACGACCCCCACCCCCCAGCAGTGCAGGGGCACCCTCCACCAGGCCCCCACTCATGTCTCCCACCTCCCCCACCCCCCTGCCACCATGGGCAGCCCCCACCAGGCCCCACTCATGTCTCCCACCACCCCCACACCCCTGCCACCATGGGCAGCCCCCACCAGGCCCCCACTCATGTCTCCCACCACCCCCACCCCCCAGCAGTGCAGGGGCAGCCTCCACCAGGCCCCCACTCATGTCTCCCACCACCCCCACCCCCCAGCAGTGCAGGGACAGCCTCCACCAGGCCCCCACTCATGTCTCCCACCACCCCCACCCCCCAGCAGTGCAGGGGCAGCCTCCACCAGGCCCCCACTCATGTCTCCCACCACCCCCACCCCCCAGCAGTACAGGGGCAGCCTCCACCGGGCCCCCACTCATGTCTCCCACCACCCCCACCCCCCAGCAGTGCAGGGGCAGCCTCCACCAGGCCCCAACTCATGTCTCCCACCACCCCCACCCCCCAGCCACCAGGGGCAGCCCCCACCAGGCCCCCACCCATGTCTCCCACCACCCCCACCCCCCAGCAGTGCAGGGGCAGCCTCCACCAGGCCCCCACTCATGTCTCCCACCACCCCCACCCCCCAGCAGTGCAGGGGCAGCCTCCACCAGGCACCCGCTCATGTCTCCCACCACCCCCACCCCCCAGCATCCAGGGTCACCCTCCACCAGGCCCCCACTCATGTCTCCCACCACCCCCACCCCCCTGCCACCATGGCCACCCTCCACCAGGCCCCCACTCATGTCCCCCTGCACCCCCACCCCCCAGCATCCAGGGTCACCCTCCACCAGGCACCCACTCATGTCTCCCACCACCCCCACCCCCCAGCCACCAGGGGCAGCCTCCACCAGGCCCCCACCCATGTCTCCCACCACCCCCACCCCCCAGCAGGGGCAGCCTCCACCAGGCCCCCACTCATGTCTCCCACCACCCCCACCCCCCAGCCACCAGGGGCAGCCTCCACCAGGCCCCCACCCATGTCTCCCACCACCCCACCCCCCAGCAGTGCAGGGGCAGCCTCCACCAGGCACCCACTCATGTCTCCCACCACCCCCACCCCCCAGCATCCAGGGTCACCCTCCACCAGGCCCCCACTCATGTCTCCCACCAACCCCCACCCCCCTGCCACCATGGCCACCCTCCACCAGGCCCCCACTCATGTCCCCCTGCACCCCCACCCCCCAGCATCCAGGGTCACCCTCCACCAGGCACCCACTCATGTCTCCCACCACCCCCACCCCCCAGCAGTGCAGGGGCACCCTCCACCAGGCCCCCACTCATGTCTCCCACCACCCCCACCCCCCAGCAGTGCAGGGGCAGCCTCCACCAGGCCCCAACTCATGTCTCCCACCACCCCCACCCCCCAGCCACCAGGGGCAGCCCCCACCAGGCCCCCACCCATGTCTCCCACCACCCCCACCCCCCAGCAGTGCAGGGGCAGCCTCCACCAGGCCCCCACTCATGTCTCCCACCACCCCCGACCCCCAGCAGTGCAGGGGCAGCCTCCACCAGGCACCCACTCATGTCTCCCACCACCCCCACCCCCCAGCATCCAGGGTCACCCTCCACCAGACCCATACTCATGTCTCCCACCACCCCCACCCCCCAGCCACCAGGGGCAGCCCCCACCAGTCCCCCACCCATGTCTCCCACCACCCCCACCCCCCAGCAGTGCAGGGGCAGCCTCCACCAGGCCCCCACTCATGTCTCCCACCACCCTCACCCCCCAGAAGTGCAGGGGCAGCCTCCACCAGGCACCCACTCATGTCTCCCACCACCCCCACCCCCCAGCATCCAGGATCACCCTCCACCAGGCCCCCACTCATGTCTCCCACCACCCCCACCCCCCTGCCACCATGGCCACCCTCCACCAGGCCCCCACTCATGTCCCCCTGCACCCCCACCCCCCAGCATCCAGGGTCACCCTCCACCAGGCACCCACTCATGTCTCCCACCACCCCCACCCCCCAGCCACCAGGGGCAGCCTCCACCAGGCCCCCACCCATGTCTCCCACCACTCCCACCCCCCAGCAGTGCAGGGGCAGCCTCCACCAGGCCCCCACTCATGTCTCCCACCACCCCCACCCCCAGCCACCAGGGGCAGCCTCCACCAGGCCCCCACCCATGTCTCCCACCACCCCCACCCCCCAGCAGTGCAGGGGCAGCCTCCACCAGGCACCCACTCATGTCTCCCACCACCCCACACCCCAGCATCCAGGGTCACCCTCCACCAGGCCCCCACTCATGTCTCCCACCACCCCCACCCCCCTGCCACCATGGCCACCCTCCACCAGGCCCCCACTCATGTCCCCCTGCACCCCCACCCCCCAGCATCCAGGGTCACCCTCCACCAGGCACCCACTCATGTCTCCCACCACCCCCACCCCCCAGCAGTGCAGGGGCAGCCTCCACCAGGCCCCCACTCATGTCTCCCACCACCCCCACCCCCCGGCAGTGCAGGGGCAGCCTCCACCAGGCCCCCACTCATGTCTAACACCACCCCCACCCATCAGCAGTGCAGGGGCAGCCTCCACCAGGCCCCAACTCATGTCTCCCACCACCCCCACCCCCCAGCCACCAGGGGCAGCCCCCACCAGGCCCCCACCCATGTCTCCCACCACCCCCACCCCCCAGCAGTGCAGGGGCAGCCTCCACCGGGCCCCCACTCATGTCCCCCTGCACCCCCACCCCCCAGCATCCAGGGTCACCCTCCACCAGGCACCCACTCATGTCTCCCACCACCCCCACCCCCCTGCCACCATGGGCAGCCCCCACCAGGCCCCCACTCATGTCTCCCACCACCCCCACCCCCCTGCCACCATGGGCAGCCCCCACCAGGCCCCCACTCATGTCTCCCACCACCCCCATCCCCCAGCAGTGCAGGGGCAGCCTCCACCAGGCCCCCACTCATGTCTCCCACCACCCCACCCCCCAGCAGTGCAGGGGCAGCCTCCACCAGGCCCCCACTCATGTCTCCCACCACCCCCACCCCCCAGCAGTGCAGGGGCAGCCTCCACCAGGCCCCCACTCATGTCTCCCACCACCCCCACCCCCCAGCAGTGCAGGGGCAGCCTCCACCAGGCCCCAACTCATGTCTCCCACCACCCCCACCCCCTGCCACCATGGGCAGCCCCCACCAGGTCCTCACAATCCCCAATCATGTGCGTAATGGTCAGCCTCCACAGCCAAAAAGCCCTACCAAGTAACCCATTCACCCACATGGAAATGGAAATCACATGTTACACCCCCAATGTTCATGAAGCTAATGAACCCATGTCCGTCACACACAATGGTTGCAATTGAATGGGAAAACACCCAACATGACATGCATGAAACCAATGAGATGATACCACACAGTGAAGTATGGAAACAAAATTGTATTGAAAAAAATAAAGAATGCTAAAGAAAGAAAACAAACTACAATGTGAATGAGAAAAAAAAAGCTGCATGTCCGTATAAAAACACAAAACTGGAAATCCGAATCCAAAAAAATGTTGTCCAAAGTCAAATGTAAAAAAATCTCCATGCAATAAAGAACTATGTACAAAACTACCAAGGGTCCATGAGCCCAACTGAACAAAGGAAACCTACAAAAAACCTACCTAAAATCAACTATATACAAAAAGTGGAGCAGTGTCCGTCGACTCCAAATCATAATAAGAAAGAAAGGAAACCTAAAACTAAAGAACTATATACAAAGGCGGCGGGCAAGTCCAGCGGCTCACTCCGTGGTGTCCCGGGCCAGGGCATCATCGAACTCCTGTTCGATGTCCTGGAGGCGGTCCAGTTCCATGGCCCCGAGGGTCCGCAGGGACGACGCCGTGTCCTCCTCCAACCCCCTGCGGATTGCCTCGAGGCACTCGGCCCGCCTCAGGGCCCTCCGCATGGAGTTCTCCGCCCTGACCATTGTGAGCCGCGCCTCTTCCGCCCGCCGCCGCTCCGCACCTATGGCGTGGCCCAACCGCTGCCACACGGAAGACACTCTCTGTCCTGGGTCCCCCTGCCCTCCGGCCGATGCCTGCCCCTCCGATGTCGAAAGCCCCGAGCCTTCATGTCTCCCACCATGTTGCTGCTGCTGCTGCTCTGCCTCTGCCCGTGCACTGCCTCCTGCTGCCTGCACATCCTCCGCCGGCTGGGGTGCAGTTGTTGATGTGGCCACCCCTGCTGGACCTCCGACTCCCGACTGTGGCAGGGATGCCTCCTCCACCAGCCTGGCCGCACCGTCAGAGGCAGCTCCACAGGGCACCCAGGTGACTGATGGGTGGGAAGATGGCACAGAGGACGACTGGTGCATAGGGGGTCCAGTTGAGGAGGGGGTCGAAGCAAGCCCCATCAGACAGCGGAATCTGGCCTGGGTGACCTGTCCCAGCAGGCTGACGTGGTCAACGAGCCATTCGAGATGACGTGCAGTCTCTCCATGAAAAGACTGCAGGTCACCTCGCATGGCCCGTTGACGCAACGCCACACCAGCCAGGACAGGCTCAACCCGGACCTGGATGGCCACGTCCGCAGGCAGAGGAAGGCCAGTTGACGTCAGCTCATCCCCTGCCTGAAAACGGGTCTGGACGTAGGCATCCCTGCTGGTGCAAGATGATGCAGGGACAGGATCGGGGACAGGATTGCACACAGGCACCTCCGCGGCCGCCTGTGCTGCCTCCTGTCCCTGGTCCTGCACTGCACCACTAGCACCAGTGGGATCCCCACCTCCAGACCCCGTCTCTGGTGCTTGCACGGCCTCCTCCTCCACCAAACCCCCCACCAACCTGGATGACTCCGTGCCATCTTCCCCTGTTGGGCCCTGTGGGGTCCCAGCTGCCCCTTCTGCTGCCGAGGAGTCCAACTGCAACCTCCGCCTCTTGGACCTCCCCCCGGCAGCTGCGGCCTGGGACGCGGCACCGGACTCCTCACTCCCCGACGAGATGACAACACGGGAGGGGAGACGGGCCTTGAGTCTCCGGCTGGCGGTCGGATCCCCACCGCTGTGCTCCACAGCACCTTCTCCGCCCTCTTCATCAGTTGACGCTGCAGACAGGGAGAAACAAAACACAGGCATCAGGGCACTGTACAATGGGCACATACACGCATGACAGTTGCACATGAGTGGCATTGGCAAACCTCAGACATGTCATCACAATCCCCAACACACATGTCATTGCAACTCGCACACATGAGCCATACCACAGCCATATCGCAACTGCCACCACCATCCATACACATACAACAGCATGAGCAGCCAAAGGGGAGCCAGACATCACATGCAACACAGGAAGTGCACCACACATGTACACACACCACCACACTTGCATGCATGTCTACACCTCTGCCAAGTGTCGCACTGTTCAGACGGGCATCCATGTCACATCTGCCAATCAGGCTTCCACATACCGCTGTCACATGCATCCATGTTGCATCACTGTTGCACCCTTGTCAAATACACACACATGCACATGTACACAGTGCTCATACATGCAGCCGAAAACAACATACATGCCTGACATCACGGACATGTCTACTTACATACACATTCATCCAAACATGTGTGCACGCACAACTGCATTTGCCATGCAAGCCCACACACACAAGCACCATCCATGTCTCACACATTACAGCCCTCGCATGTGTCAGCCCCACGGCCCTGTACACCCCCACCCATACTCGACCCCATACAAACAGATGTGCAACCGGCACAATACCGAATAATCACCACATGCACTGCTCACAATCAGGATGCATATACACTCACCGCTCGACTCCAGACAGGTCTGCTTCTCTAGGACCTGGTCGTGGAGCGCTGGGGATATGCGTTCCAGGACCCCCATCTGTTCTTCCGACAAGTGGCCCCGGCGCCCCGTGGCATCCGCTGCCTTCAAGAGGCGCAAGAGGTGCCAGGCCTTGTTCAGGGTCCTGGACCTGAAGTCCTCCCAGCGCTTCCTGACATGTTGTAAGTCCCGGACTGCCACCCCCTCCGCGTTGATGGCAGTCACGATGTCAGTCCAGATCCGAGTCCGTCCTTCCTTGTCGGCGCGGGAACTTCCGAAGAGGGCATCATACTGCCCCAGGACTTGCTCCACCAGGACACCAACTTCGGTGGCACTGAAGCTGGTGCCCCTCTGCCTCTCTGGCCGGGGGTTGTCAGTGGTCACAGATGGTGTTTGCCCCGACATGACAACCCCAGAGGCAGGAGTGGGTGGGCAACTGGGTCCTGGGGCTGGGCTGTGGAGCGATGGAATTCCAGTCGGGAGTCTTCGGTTCCAGCAGGGGTGGTCACAGCAACAGCACCCCTGGCTGATGTGCAGGCAGCAAATGGCAGTGCACGTGGGCAGCAGGCAGTCAGGCAGCAGCAGATGGCAGGTGGGAGCGTGCTCGGGGCTCTGGGGGGCAGTAGTTCGGCCTTCTGGGCAGGAGCGTGGTCTTCCGTGTGCTTACGCGTGGCCAGCTTGGTACGGAGTGATTTGGCACGTGAAAATCCTGCACGTCAGCGTGAAAACCGAGGAAAGGCCCTTAGCGCGTAAGCGCGTCAGCACGCATACGCGATTCTATTGGACCAAAGGCACTCAGCGCATAAGCGCGTCTGTGACGTGACCCGCACGGGTGTTTCCCACACAGCACGTGATGACAGAGCACACGTGGAAAGACTGCACGTCAGAGTGTCATCGCGTGTGATTGGTGAAAATGGCCCTACACGCAGAAGTGACAAAGCGTGTAATTGGTGGAAATGGCCCTACACGCATAAGTGACAAAGCGTGTATTTGGTGGAAATGGCCCTAGCGCGTACATGCCGCGTAAGTGACGCTGGACGTGTGGGCCTGTATAAAAGGTATGCGTAGAACACCATTTCCTTGTATGTGCTTTTCGTGGAGAGCGAGTGGGTGAATTCTGTACTTCTTGTCGTTTCACACGCGATTTACTTCACGGCGTTTCAAGTTCGTATTCCCTGTTACCTCTGACAGCTTTTTCTCTTTTTTCTCTTTTACTGGTTTACCTGGGCCTGTTCCCTCAAACAGTGTTCCCTTCTACTGTTGTCCTGTCTCCTCAGACAGCGTACAAATCTTCTTTTGGCGGGGGTGTTGCCAACCAAACGCGCTCCTTTTTCACGCTCTTTTACCTGGCAGACGGTGAGTCACGCACGTATCTAACATCTGTGCTTGCCCCGTGTGTAGCCTACCCCTTCAGAGGTCATTCTAGGCTGCGTGTGACACGCATAAGTTCATTCTTGTGTTACTGGGTGCCACAGCGTAGTGCAGGTTTTTCTTTCTGCACACGTGGTCTAGGAGGGGTTGCGTGCACGTCATCTCTCTTTTTTGGGACTCCTGTGCGTAGCGTGACCCGTCATCTTTCCCCAGGGGTTACAATCAGCCTTGCAAGAGCACTAGGGTACAATTACCATCTGGTACCCAACCCCTTTGACCCCCAATTGCCCAGGACAATATTTTACAGCCACTCCCATACGCACATTAACATCAGTGCCATGGCTGGGAGGCGAGGATTCCGTAAGGGTGGCAAAGGTGGAAGAGCCACAAGTGGTGGCCGTGGTGGATCCGGTAGGGGACGTGGTCGTTACTTGCAGGGTGAGCCTGTCCCCCCATGTGTGGAGGACCAGTCAAGGGCACCCATAATCCCCCCACCCCCCCTCCCGTTGAGGCTGATGTGACTGACACCATCCATGCTCAGCCCTTGTTGGACCAGCCCATTGTGGCACCAGACCTGGCTGACTCCATGGCTGACTTCCAGGTCAGCAGGCCTATGACACGTGCGCTGGTGCACGTTGATGTCACCATGCCACGTGCATCTGGGGCAGCAAGGTCATCTGCTGCACCAAGTAGGCAGGGCAGAGAGGCTGCAGGGGCAGCTGCGGCTCCATCCACCCCAGCCCTCACACACCCAGCCCGGACAGTGTCGGTCCTAGTCCATGCTGCTGACATTCCCCCTGACACCATCACACTAGAGCCAATGCCTGCACCAACTCCCATGCTGAGTGTGCAATCCCACACTCCTGATACAGAGTCCACCAGGGCTCCTGCCCCTAGTGTCCAGAGCGGCGCAGGACACTCAGGATCACCACCACCTTCCAAGCGGAAGAGGAAGAGTGCTCGTCCGGCACAGGCTGATGCCCCAGACACGGCTACACAGTCCGGCCCGTCCAGGAAGCCCAGCTTCACGGATGACAAACTGAATGCACTTGTCGAGTATGTGTCCGCACATGACAACGAGATGGTCATTGTTGCAGGATCCAAGACCACACCTGCACAACGCCAGGCACACTGGCAGACCGTTGCGGACATCGTAAGTGCCCTTGGAATCGTGAGGCGCACAGCCAATGATTGCTATAAGCGCTGGAATGACCTAAAGCGCAGGGCAAAGAGTAAGCTGGCCTCAAGTCATGCCGCAACTCTAGTGACTGGAGGTGGGTCCCCAGTAGTAGACATGTAACTCACTCCACATGAGTCAGTCGCTGGGACAGATCCAAGGTGTGGGAGATTTGGCTGATTACGAGGCATTGTCCGGTGAGTGCACATGCATGTGTGTGTCATCCATGTGCATGGTGTGTGTGAGGGCTTCTGTTTGTGTGACAGGTGAGAGTGTGTGCGCCTGAGTCGTATGGGTCAGCCATGTGCTTCATGCAATACATCCTGCGCACCTGCATTTGGCCATAGCAGTATCCCTTCTGCCAACAGTAGACATCTAGCCCAACTGCACGCCAGTTGCCCTTGAAGTGTCACCTTGCCACAACATTGTTGCTTAATTTTTCACTGTTCATTTAGTCAGATTGTTTGCATTCCACCACTTTTACTAGGCATGTCGCAGTCCTCAAGTCACATGTCTGACATGGCTATGGTAAAGTGGAGTGACTTTGTTACCTGGATATCATTTTTTCAAACATGTCCCTGTGCAATTGCACCATTTCGGACTGGCAGCTCCAGGTGAAGAATCTGACCTGTTTGAATTAGAAAAGCTATTACATGCGGGAACTGGACTGAATGAATAGGTGCTGCCCTCCTCTCCATCTTCACTCAATAGCAATGGTACATGCCATATGTGTGATGGCATGTGTGTTTCACCTGCCAATCACAGGCCAATGTGTGATTCCACTGCCAGGCAGCATGCAGAAATGTGTTCATCTTCCATCTTGGTGTCATCAGTGTGTGCCATTTGCCTGCCCTTCATACGCAGTGAGGGTGCATGCATGGGAGGGTTTTAGTCATATGGGACATGTGTCAAACAAGTACTGGTTCTCTTGCTTCTCAGCCCTCATTGTGTGCCATGGTGCTAATGCCTGTTTCCATTTCTTTGTTTTTATGTCTTTGCAGGGGAAGACGCACCTGATACTGCTGGGGTTGTGGAGATGGTGCAGACCCAGGAGGGGTCCGAGGGCCGACCAACCACCAGTGAGGGACGTGGTGTGGTGGTGGGTGAGAACCCACAAGTGCTGCAGGTCCTGCTCTCAAGGGGTGTCTCTGGCTGCACCTCCCCCGAGCTGTACTCAGGTGTTGATTCGCATGAGACCTACGTGCCGTCGCAGGTGAGTGTTCCAGGGAGGGATTCTGTTCTGTCTCACCCACCTGCACCAGGGTCAGAACCCTTAATGGGGATGTCAGTGTTGGCAGCTACGCCTTTGGTGGTTACGGATGCAGGGTCACACTCCGCGACATCTGATCCTGTTCCTGGGCCAGCAGATCAGAGGGGGAATGCAGTCCTGCAGCCTCAGGCAGTGCCGGCACAGCAAGGTGCAGTTCGCCTTGCCCCAGACAGGTGTGGTGCCCGCCGACGTGGTGGCCGTACGCCACCTGGCAATACCGCATGGGAGCAATCCATTTACGGTATGGCAACCCAACAGGCAGCATCATCCGAGATGATGGCTCAGGCCATGGATAGGGTGGCCACTTCCATTGTCCCCCCTGAAAGGCTGATGGAGCGACTAGAGCAGGCAACCGACTCCATCTGCCAGTCACACAGGGAGGACATGTTGGGGTCCAACAGGGACAGGCGGGCGGCACTGGCGACTCTGCAGGAGGCCATCTCCATTGAGTCCCAGGGCCACAGGGAAGCCCTGAGGCAGGAGCTCCTTCACCTCAGGACGACTCTTGTTGAGCTTGAGGCTTCAACACACCAAAGGACAGAACAGCAGCTGGAGCGTCTCACCCGTACGCTCTCAGCTGAGATGCAGGCAACAAGGGCGGAGGTCCGGGCATCCCGTGAGTTGTTGCATGTGGACCTCCGCACACTCATCCTCCAGAACCAGACCTACCACACCCGCATGCTTGCAGCCATGGAGGAGCAGACTAGGGCCTTGCGTGGGCTGCCTCTCATAGTGCAACCACCTCCGGATGCAGCTGCACAGGGTGATAATAGCGACAGCAGTGATGCTCCCACAATAGAGTAGCCGTGTGGGCCATGAGCCCATGGAGGTGTTTTTTTTTCCCAGGATCCACGCAGGTGGGTTCTGGTGTGCATCCTGTCCTCGGACCTCCTGGGTGGCCTCCCCAACCCCCCCGGGCCCTTCAATGGCCATTTTTTATTTTTTTTTTATTTTTATTTTTATTTTTTTTTATTTTATTCCCAATTTTTTTGGGACGATTTGTTGGCTTCCGTGGTTCCTGTGGGCATACGCTGCATTGTGGCTGGGCACATGCAGGCTTGTAATGTATTTGGTTCAGATGCTTGGGTTTGAGTCACACACACCCCTCCTGCTTCCCGTTTCCATGGGCTTGCAAAGGGTGTGCCCAAGTGACAGTGAATTACACAGTGACGTTGGACTCCCATGAGCTGTGTGGGCAGTCTGTAGTCAATACTGTGTATACATTCCTAGTGCATATTGCTGTTGTGTTGTACACTGCATGTTGCATTGATGTGTAACTCATCTTCTGTGTCTACCTCCCAATTTGCAGGTCCCTTCCTCATGTCTACACAAGGACCTCTAGTCTGGAGATGTGGTCCATGTTGGCAGCAGTGCACGTACAACTCTACATGGCGCCAACACTGCACAGTTGGTAGTGGTGGGAGTGCAGGCATTTCCAGGTGGTGAGACTACTAATATTTAACATTAGTGATGTCATGTTAATGGTAGTACGTGCTCAAGTTTGTTGTTGGTCCGGCATTACTGTGAGCATTTCAGGTGTTGCAAGTTTCTAATAGGGACACTGTACATTGTGACACTAGTGTCATGTTGTGGGGATTACTTTGTTTACCTGCAAATAGCATGACATGGCACGGTGTGTCGTGTGGCGGTGCTGGGGTTGGGTTGGCTGACATGGCACTGTCCTCTTGTTGCATTTTGCAAGTGGGTATTCATTTTAGCTGCTTGAATGTGTAACTTCACAAAACTGCATTGGTGGTGTCTGTGTGGGTAGGGATGCACACATTGTGACACTTCCAGGTGAACAATCTCAGGCTGATATGGTTTTCACGGTTCTTTCTCCAGACATTCAGGATCAGTGTCAGGTTGAGTCATCATTGATTGTCAGATGGAATGTGCCAGGGCAGTGTGCACTCCACAGGGGTGTGATTTCTATGTGAAGTAATTAGCCACTAGCTGTGTACGGGCTGCCTCCCCCCGTGCCCTTTCCCCTCCCATGCGCAGCGGCTGTGCATGTGGTTGGGGATGGGGGGGCACCACCATGTCCACGGCCAGGCCCCGGCGTGTTGCAACGTTGTGCAGGACACATGCTGCCACTATGATCCTGCACACTACTGGGGGAGCGTACAACAGCTGCCCGCCAGAACGGTCAAGGGAGCGAAAGCGTGACTTCAGCACTCCGAATGTGCGCTCCACTATGCCCCGGGTTGTAATGTGGGCTGCGTTATATCTTACCTGGGGTGGCGTGGTGGGGTTCCGAATTGGCGTCATCATGTGGGGGCTGAGAGCGTAGGCACTGTCCCCTGTGGAGGTGGTGATTGGTATCATTGGTGGGGTTGTGACCTTGCTCAGTATCTGACATGCATGCATGTGCAGTGGCATTCATACTCACCAAGCAGCCATGTATCGCCATGCCGCCCAGCTTCTAGGTCCCGGCTTAGGGTGGACATTCGGTAAATGAAGCTGTCGTGGGTTGACCCGGGATAGTTGGCATATACTGAGGTGATGATTCCCTTGGCATTACATACTACCTGCACGTTGATGGAATGCCAGGGCTTGCGGTTCCTATAGATGTGCTCAGATGCCCTGGGGGGACGTAGAGCCACATGGGTGCAGTCGATGGCACCTAGCACTTTGGGGAATCGTGCCACAGCGTAAAAATCCAGGGCGGCAGCATGCCTTTCTGCAGGGGTTCTGGGCAGGTATATGTGCCTGCGGACTGATGGGCGTGCAGTGATGATGTTCAAGACCTGGTGTAGGCAGCGTGACTGGGTGGCCTGTGATACACCACCCACAATGGCACTTGTCCGCTGAAATGATCCAGTGGCTAAGAAGAGCAGTACCTTCTCCAGGGGGCTGAGTGCTTGGGAGCACAGGGTGGGTGATGTGAGGTCATCCTCCCACTCACTCACCAGGTCCAGTATGATGTGTGGTGGAAACCTGTACCTCCCATGCACCTGGTCATCAGGCATCCCGAAAAGGCTGGTTCTGGGTGTGAATATTCTGGCCCTGACTATCCTCCTCCTCCTCCTTAGGTAGGCCACGGCCACTGCTGCTAGGAACGGTATGTTCATCCTGGGTCTGAGCTTGTTATTTTGTTAGCGCGCAAATTAATGCGTTGCGCGTGTTGTAGGCGAGCGTGTGACCCGCGCACCCCTGACATCCAGTACCCAGTCCAATAGCGTGTGGAAATTCCCGTGCACACCGGGATACAGGTGCGCTGGCGTACTTGCGTGTGTAAGTGTCCGCGCACACCTGATGTACACGTACATAGGCCAATCGCGTGTACGCGCACCTTTGTCCAATTACACGCGATGACACCCTGACGTGCTGTCCAATTACACGCGATGAGACTCTGCCGTGCTGTCCAATTACACGCGATGAGACTCTGACGTGCTGTCCAATTACACGCGATGACACTCTGACGTGCAGTCTTTCCACGTGTGCTCTGTCATCACGTGCTGTGTGGGAAACACCAGTGCGGGTCACGTCACAGACGCGCTTACGCGCTGAGGGCCTTTGGTCCAATAGATTCGCGTATGCGTGCTGACGCGCTTACGCGCTAAGGGCCTTTCCTCGGTTTTCACGCTGACGTGCAGGATTTTCACGTGCCAAATCACTCCGTACCAAGCTGGCCACGCGTAAGCACAAGGAAGACCACGCTCCTGCCCAGAAGGCCGAACTACTGCCCCCCAGAGCCCCGAGCACGCTCCCACCTGCCATCTGCTGCTGCCTGACTGCCTGCTGCCCACGTGCACTGCCATTTGCTGCCTGCACATCAGCCAGGGGTGCTGTTGCTGTGACCACCCCTGCTGGAACCGAAGACTCCCGACTGGAATTCCATCGCTCCACAGCCCAGCCCCAGGACCCAGTTGCCCACCCACTCCTGCCTCTGGGGTTGTCATGTCGGGGCAAACACCATCTGTGACCACTGACAACCCCCGGCCAGAGAGGCAGAGGGGCACCAGCTTCAGTGCCACCGAAGTTGGTGTCCTGGTGGAGCAAGTCCTAGGGCAGTATGATGCCCTCTTCGGAAGTTCCCGCGCCGACAAGGAAGGACGGACTCGGATCTGGACTGACATCGTGACTGCCATCAACGCGGAGGGGGTGGCAGTCCGGGACTTACAACATGTCAGGAAGCGCTGGGAGGACTTCAGGTCCAGGACCCTGAACAAGGCCCGGCGCCTCTTGAAGGCAGCGGATGCCAAGGGGCGCCGGGGCCACTTGTCGGAAGAACAGATGGGGGTCCTGGAACGCATATCCCCAGCGCTCCACGTCCAGGTCCTAGAGAAGCAGACCCGTCTGGAGTCGAGTGGTGAGTGTACATGCATCCTGATTGTGAGCAGTGCGTGTGGTGATTATTCGGTATTGTGCCGGTTGCACATCTGTTTGTATGGGGTCGAGTATGGGTGGGGGTGTACAGGGCCGTGGGGCTGACACATGCGAGGGCTGTAATGTGTGAGACATGGATGGTGCTTTTGTGTGTGGGCTTGCATGGCAAATGCAGTTGTGCGTGCACACATGTTTGGATGAATGTGTATGTAAGTAGACATGTCCGTGATGTCAGGCATGTATGTTGTTTTCGGCTGCATGTATGAGCACTGTGTACATGTGCATGTGTGTGTATTTGTCAAGGGTGCAACAGTGATGCAACATGGATGCATGTGACAGCGGTATGTGGAAGCCTGATTGGCAGATGTGACATGGATGCCCGTCTGAACAGTGCGACACTTGGCAGAGGTGTAGACATGCATGCAAGTGTGGTGGTGTGTGTACATGTGTGGTGCACTTCCTGTGTTGCATGTGATGTCTGGCTCCCCTTTGGCTGCTGATGCTGTTGTATGTGTAGGGATGGTGGTGGCAGTTGCGATATGGCTGTGGTATGGCTCATGTGTGCGAGTTGCAATGACATGTGTGTTGGGGATTGTGATGACATGTCTGAGGTTTGCCAATGCCACTCATGTGCAACTGTCATGCGTGTATGTGTCCATTGTACAGTGCCCTGATGCCTGTGTTTTGTTTCTCCCTGTCTGCAGCGTCAACTGATGAAGAGGGCGGGGAAGGTGCTGTGGAGCACAGCGGCGGGGATCCGACCGCCAGCCGGAGACGCAAGGCCCGGCTCCCCTCCCGTGTTGTCATCTCGTCGGGGAGTGAGGAGTCCGGTGCCACGTCCCAGGCCGCAGCTGCCGGGAGGAGGTCCAAGACGCGGAGGTTGCAGTTGGACTCCTCGGCAGCAGAAGGGGCAGCTGGGACCCCACAGGGCCCAACAGGGGAAGATGGCACGGAGTCATCCAGGTTGGTGGGGGGTTTGGTGGAGGAGGGGGCCGTGCAAGCACCAGAGACGGGGTCTGGAGGTGGGGATCCCACTGGTGCTAGTGGTGCAGTGCAGGACCAGGGACAGGAGGCAGCACAGGCGGCCGCGGAGGTGCCTGTGTGCAATCCTGTCCCCGATCCTGTCCCTGCATCATCTTGCACCAGCAGGGATGCCTACGTCCAGACCCGTTTTCAGGCAGGGGATGAGCTGACGTCAACTGGCCTTCCTCTGCCTGCGGACGTGGCCATCCAGGTCCGGGTTGAGCCTGTCCTGGCTGGTGTGGCGTTGCGTCAACGGGCCATGCGAGGTGACCTGCAGTCTTTTCATGGAGAGACTGCACGTCATCTCGAATGGCTCTTTGACCACGTCAGCCTGCTGGGACAGGTCACCCAGGCCGGATTCCTCCGTCTGATGGGGCTTGCTCCGACCCCCTCCTCAACTGGACCCCCTACGCGCCAGTCGTCCTCTGTGCCATCTTCCCACCCATCAGTCACCTGGGTGCCCTGTGGAGCTGCCTCTGACAGTGCGGCCAGGCTGGTGGAGGAGGCATCCCTGCCACAGTCGGGAGTCGGAGGTCCAGCAGGGGTGGCCACATCAACAACTGCACCCCAGCCGGCGGAGGATGTGCAGGCAGCAGGAGGCAGTGCACAGGCAGAGGCAGAGCAGCAGCAGCAGCAACATGGTGGGAGACATGAAGGCTCGGGGCTTTCGACATCGGAGGGGCAGGCATCGGCCGGAGGGCAGGGGGACCCAGGACAGAGAGTGTCTTCCGTGTGGCAGCGGTTGGGCCACGCCATAGGTGCGGAGCGGCGGCGGGCGGAAGAGGCGCGGCTCACAATGGTCAGGGCGGAGAACTCCATGCGGAGGGCCCTGAGGCGGGCCGAGTGCCTCGAGGCAATCCGCAGGGGGTTGGAGGAGGACACGGCGTCGTCCCTGCGGACCCTCGGGGCCATGGAACTGGACCGCCTCCAGGACATCGAACAGGAGTTCGATGATGCCCTGGCCCGGGACACCACGGAGTGAGCCGCTGGACTTGCCCGCCGCCTTTGTATATAGTTCTTTAGTTTTAGGTTTCCTTTCTTTCTTATTATGATTTGGAGTCGACGGACACTGCTCCACTTTTTGTATATAGTTGATTTTTAGGTAGGTTTTTTAGTAGGTTTCCTTTGTTCAGTTGGGCTCATGGACCCTTGGTAGTTTTTTACATAGTTCTTTATTGAATGGAGATTTTTTTACATTTGACTTTGGCCAAATTTTTTTTGGATTCTGATTTGCAGTTTTGTGTTTTTATACAGACATGCAGCTTTTTTTTTCTCATTCACATTGTAGTTTGTTTTCTTTCTTTAGCATTCTTTATTTTTTTCAATACAATTTTGTTTCCATACTTCACTGTGTGGTATCATCTCATTGGTTTCATGCATGTCATGTTGTGTGTTTTCCCATTCAATTGCAACCATTGTGTGTGACGGACATGGGTTCTTTAGCTTCATGAACATTGGGGGTGTAACATGTGATTTCCATTTCCATGTGGGTGAATGGGTTACTTGGTAGGGCTTTTTGGCTGTGGAGGCTGACCATTACGCACATGGAAGTGGGGGCCTGCTGGAGGCTGCCCATGGTGGCAGGGGGGTGGGGGTGGTGGGAGACATGGGTGGGGGCCTGGTGGAGGCTGCCCCTGGTGGCTGGGGGGTGGGGGTGGTGGGAGACATGAGTGGGGGCCTGGTAGAGGCTGCCCCTGCACTGCTGGGGGGTGGGGGTGGTGGGAGACATGAGTGGGGGCCTGGTGGGGGCTGCCCATGGTGGCAGGGGGGTGGGGGTGGTGGGAGACATGAGTTGGGGCCTGGTGGAGGCTGCCCCTGCACTGCTGGGGGGTGGGGGTGGTGGGAGACATGAGTGGGGGCCTGGTGGAGGCTGCCACTGCACTGCTGGGGGGTGGGGGTGGTGGGAGACATGAGTGGGGGCCTGGTGGAGGCTGACCCTACACTGCTGGGGGGTGGGGGTGGTGGGAGACATGGGTGGGGGCCTGGTGGGGGCTGCCCATGGTAGCAGGGGGGTGGGGGTGGTGGTAGACATGAGTGGGGGCCTGGTGGGGGCTGCCCATGGTGGCAGGGGGGTGGGGGTGGTGGGAGACATGAGTTGGGGCCTGGTGGAGGCTGCCCCTGCACTGCTGGGGGGTGGGGGTGGTGGGAGACATGAGTGGGGGCCTGGTGGAGGCTGCCCCTGCACTGCTGGGGGGTGGGGGTGGTGGGAGACATGAGTGGGGGCCTGGTGGGGTCTGCCCATGGTGGCAGGGGGTGGGGGTGGTGGGAGACATGAGTAGGGGCCTGGTGGAGGCTGCCCCTGCACTGCTGGGGGGTGGGGGTGGTGGGAGACATGGGTGGGGGCCTGGTGGGGGCTGCCCCTGGTGGCTGGGGGGTGGGGGTGGTGGGAGACATGAGTGGGGGCCTGGTGGAGGGTGCCCCTGCACTGCTGGGGGGTGGGGGTGGTGGGAGACATGAGTGGGGGCCTGCTGGAGGCTGCCCCTGGTGGCTGGGGGGTGGGGGTGGTGGGAGACATGAGTGGGGGCCTGGTGGGGGCTGCCCATGTTGGCAGGGGGGTGGGGGTGGTGGGAGACATGAGTGGGGGCCTAATGGGGGCTGCCCATGGTGGCAGGGGGGTGGGGGTGGTGGTAGACATGAGTTGGGGCCTGGTGGAGGCTGCCCCTGCACTGCTGGGGGGTGGGGGCGGTGGGAGACATGAGTGGGGGCCTGGTGGAGGGTGCCCCTGCACTGCTGGGGGGTGGGGGTGGTGGGAGACATGAGTGGGGGTCTGCTGGAGGCTGCCCCTGGTGGCTGGGGGGTGGGGGTGGTGGGAGACATGAGTGGGGGCCTGGTGGAGGGTGACCCTGGATGCTGGGGGATGGGGGTGCAGGGGGACATGAGTGGGGGCCTGGTGGAGGTTGGCCATGGTGGCAGGCGGGTGGGGGTGGTGGTAGACATGAGTGGGGGCCTGGTGGAGGCTGCCCCTGCACTGCTGGGGGGTGGGGGTGGTGGGAGACATGGGTGGGGGCCTGGTGGGGGCTGCCCCTGGTGGCTGGGGGGTGGGGGTGGTGGGAGACATGAGTGGGGGCCTGGTGGAGGCTGCCCATGGTGGCAGGGGGGTGGGGGTGGTGGTAGACATGAGTGGGGGCCTGGTGGAGGCTGCCCCTGCACTGCTGGGGGGTGGGGGTGGTGAGAGACATGAGTGGGGGCCTGGTGGAGGCTGCCCCTGGTGGCTGGGGGGTGGGGGTGGTGGGAGACATGAGTGGGGGCCTGGTGGAGGGTGACCCTGGATGCTGGGGGGTGGGTGTGCAGGGGGACATGAGTGGGGGCCTGGTGGAGGGTGGCCATGGTGGCAGGGGGGTGGGGGTGGTGGTAGACATGAGTGGGGGCCTGGTGGAGGCTGCCCCTGCACTGCTGGGGGGTGGGGGTGGTGGGAGACATGAGTGGGGGCCTGGTGGAGGATGCCCATGGTGGCATGGGGGTGGGGGTGGTGGTAGACATGCATTGTTGATCAGTAGTGCAAGGTGACATGTGGGTTGGCTGGGGGGCATGCCCATGGTGGATGGGCTGCCTGCGGGACATGAGCATGGGTGCAGGGTAGTCCCCCGTGGTGTGGGCTGCCTGCAGGGTCCGTGGAGGTTGTGGAGCGTACACCTGGGAGGGCCCACACGGCCAATTCACGTGTGGTACTCCCTAGAACCCCTGAAATACACATACCCTGCTGAAATCGTGTGTGGAACTTCCCGCGCACCCCTGAAATACACATACCTTGCTGAAATCGTGTGTGGGAATTCCCGCGCACCCCTGAAATACACGTACCCTGCTCGCACTGGGCCAATCGCGTGTGGAACTTCCCGCGCACCCCTGAAATACACGTACCCTGATGAAATCGCGTGTGGAACTTCCCGCGCACCCCTGAAATACACATACCTTGCTGAAATCGCGTGTGGAACTTCCCGCGCACCCCTGAAATACACGTACCCTGCTCGCACTGGGCCAATCGCGTGTGGAACTTCCCGCGCACCCCTGCAATACACGTACCCTGATGAAATCGCGTGTGGAACTTCCCGCGCACCCCTGAAATACACATACCTTGCTGAAATCGCATGTGGAAATTCCCGCGCACCCCTGAAATACACGTACCCAGCTCGCACTGGGCCAATCGCGTGTGGAACTTCCCGCGCACCCCTGAAATACACATACCTTGCTGAAATCGCGTCTGGAAATTCCCGCGCACCCCTGAAATACACGTACCCTGCTCGCACTGGGCCAATCGCGTGTGGAACTTCCCGCGCACCCCTGAAATACACCTACCTTGCTGAAATCGCATGTGGAAATTCCCGCGCACCCCTGAAATACACGTACCCTGCTCGCACTGGGCCAATCGCGTGTGTAACTTCCCGCGCACCCCTGAAATACACCTACCCTGATGAAATCGCGTGTGGAACTTCCCGCGCACCCCTGAAATACACGTACCCTGCTGAAATCGCGTGTGGAAATTCCCGCGCACCCCTGAAATACACGTACCCTGATGAAATCGCGTGTGGAACTTCCCGCGCACCCCTGAAATACACGTACCCTGCTGAAATCGCGTCTGGAACTTCCCGCGCACCCCTGAAATACACATACCCGGCCAAATCGCGTGTGAGACTTCCCGCGCACCCCGGTATACACGCACACGTATTTTTTGTCAGCGGGTGTCCGTGTTTGTGGGTACCCCTTTGCACGTCATTTGTCCTGGAGGGCCACAGTATAGGACATTCATCATGGCAGTATATAGGTGCTATTTGTTGGCGCACCTTTTGGCGCACATTTCTTACAGCCGCAGAGACGCTACCGCCTGCTTTCTTGTGGCGGTCGTGTTTGTGCCTGTGCGCTGGTTTGAGCGTGCGCTTTTTTGCCCTATTCTATTCCATGAATACGTGTTGTAGGCGAGCGTGTGGGCGTTCCGCGCACTTGTGCCCTGTACTTCCCCCGTGACGCCCACGTTTTGGGAAGTTGTTCCCCATTCGGAGTGTTACGCCCGTGTTCCGCCTACTTTTGTTGCGTGCGCCGCGCTATGTGCGATTTTCGCTGTGGCTTGTGCGATTTTCGCTGTGACCTGGCGCACGCTGTTAGATGGCCTGTGCGCCAACGTGCGCCGCGCACGTTTTTATCGCACATCCGCTGGTTTTCTCGCGCACGGACTTCCATGAATCGATGTGCGCTGCTTTTCGTGCGATTTTCGCTATTCCACTGCGATTCGCACGTTTTTGCCCACTTGCGCCGCGCTAATTATTCCATGAATCGGCCTCTTTATTCTTTTCAGAGACCTCCACAGTTAACACCAGTAAAATGCCAACCTATTTTCAAAACCATTAAGACCCAAACAATGTTGTAACACGCTCGGCAGCATTGGAAATGTACATCTTTGCAAACGTTTTTGCTACAGAGCACTAACTGAAAACATGCGTCAGTCTGCAGATCTCACCTATCCTAACATATTAAAAAACATTAGAACTGGTCTGCTCACTAAGGATGCAAAATCCATCTTAAAAATTAGACTAATCCATGAGCTTTGTGGGCAAAACACATCTGCCCCTGATGCCATGGAACATTTAACTCAAAACAATATAAAAAGCATGTCCTTAAAGCCGACCCTTGCAAGCTGTAGTCAATTCAATGATACAATGTTGAAAATAGAAATGCAACCCATAGTGCATTTCTGTTCCACAGACAAACTAGAAGTGTACAGCATAACACTCTCTATGTGTCAACAAGCATCAGCATGACTAAATGGCTTAGAAAAAGGTATCTCCAACAGAGCTTGATTAGAAAAAGTATCAACACTGTGGCTAAACTGCAGAGTAATTCTAAAACATAACCTTGTCATAGAACAAGGTTTATTCAATGGAGCATTTGGTATAGTTGTTGGCTTCCAAACATATCCACATGACAACACATTCAGTTTGTCAACATCCACTTTGACAATCTTGCAGAAGTCATAAAAAATAAATAGGCCCCACAAAAGCATGTTTCCTTCTTTTCAAAGACATGCACGTACACAGAGAACAATTCTTTCTATCTCTTGCATATTCTGTCATGATTCACAAATTGCAAGGTCTAACCTTAGATCACGCATTGATTGACATTGGCAGCACAGTCTTCAAAGAAGGTATGGCTACGTAGAACTTTCACGTCTCTGTACACTCAATGATCTATTCCTAGTTAACTTTGATTAAAACAAAGTCAATGCAGACATTACTTGCATTCTAGAATACAACAGGCTGCATGCACTGTACACCCCCAATCTAGATATGTACCCTGTCACCCAAACAAGAAAACCTTTAAAAAGAAAGCAAATACATACAGAACCTTTAGCAGATGTCCCTGCTATACCACTAAAAACATAGAACAACTACTGTTCCATAAAATAATACTCCCACACAACTCTCTAGTGCAAAAACAATTGCACGTCCATCAGAAGACAAAAAGACAAATGTCTCATCTCAAAAAACAACTGCAGGCCGATCAAAGGATACAGAGACACAACTCTCTGGTCTATTTAAATTCAGCCACACAACTGAAGGATATTGTTATGCAAATGTAGCAATCAATCTTCGCTTCCAATTGCCACCAATTGTTCACAACATTTACTTAAAAAACTCAGACCAGGTATGTTTGCAAATGATTGTCCTTCATAGAAATGTCTGAGGAACCTTGATACAGAACTGACCTTTGGAAACCATAGAGTAAAATCACCAGGGTAGAGAGGAAGTTCTGATTATTAAAGAATATATCTGAACCCTATCTACCTCCCGCCGAGGTGTGTATTGGGATCTTGAGTGCTGGAGATCAGGTGAGCAGGACTTCAGGATGGAAGCACTGCAGTAAAGGGAGCGAGCATAGAGAATTCTAGAGACATATTTCCCTTTTACTACCAAGGTTTTCCCCCATAGAGAGTTTGGGTTGCCTGGAAAGAAAGTAAATCCGTTTTGTTTGGGGGACGACACCAGACTGGAAAGGAAGTACGATGCCAAGCCGACTCAATGGGAATCAATCCAAGTAGGGTAGAAAGGGGTGCACTCTAGTCCAACCGAGTCATAAGGGGTTAGTGAGGGTCTTTGTAGAAATGGTGGCTTGAGGTCTTGACAGGAAACGTTCAGCATGGGGAACAACCCATGCGGGAAACCAGCATACATACAAAGGAAACACTCTTTGCTTCTAATTGCTTAGAGTGGCTACAACTCCTCTATGTGAGATTACCTGCTGTAGTCCTTAGGCTCTCCATAATCGTGCTGCACACACACAGCTACCAGGCTGGAAGTCTGGTGTGTTTTCAGCAGCAGTGGGAAATTGGACAGGGTTGGGAAACCGTGAATACACAAGTTTCTCAGTCTGGGGGGTGGGGTCAGGAAACAACAAAGATTAGGCTGGGTATTGCCAATTGTCTTACTGTCATGAGCGCTACTCCCGAGGAGCCAAGACTGGCCCAGCGTCCCCGGAAGCAGGCTCATCATCCACACCCCCGGTTCCAGCAGACCCCTACAGGGGCCCTTTGGACCATGTCTTGGCGCCTCTGGCGCCAGGCTCATGAGGAACCACAGTCCCGGCGCCATGGGCGCCGGGCTCATATTCTTAAAGTGTGCAGTAGTGATTGGGAAGATTTACCTGTGGCAGACCATGCGGCATACTCACCTAGAACAATCCAAGCTGGGTGAAGTCCCAGCCACTGGCTGGGAGGGACCAATCCTCTGTTACAGGAACTCTTTTCTTACATGGGTGGGGCTGATGCTAATCCTCTGACACTGGAACTCTTTTCTTACCAGGGTGAGGCTGGAGGAAGAATACACACCAAAGCACTTCTCCACTATTTAAACCACACCCGATAGAATTCACGTGCTTCGCGTTATTCTGCAACAGCAGCAGGACGCTCACTAAGTCGGCTCCTGCATTCCAGGTCCAGACACACCCTCAGCTTCTCGAGCAGCAACCTGTGGATGAAGAAAAGGCACAGGAACATCTACTCACCAGAATTCAGCCACAAGAGTCCAGTCTCCGACAACCTGCAAATAAAGACATAAGGTTAGAAAACGGGCAACACGCTCGCAGCTGCGCTCGCTTACCTTATCCATCCGTGATCACACCAGAGTTCACCGCGGCCTTCGCTTCGGCAGCATCCCAGCACCTGGAAGACAAAAGACATTGTTAGTGGTGTCCGAGCCGAAGGGTTCGCAACTCAGTTATACTTACGCGCTTCTTCACGCGCAGCAGCGGCAGCATCGCACTCAGCATTTCGGCACCTGAAAGGAAGGAAAAGACATCATCAGAGGCGCCCATTTGGAAACGGCCACAATTCAGTTATACTTACGTGCCACCGCACGTGCAACAGCGGCGGCATCGCCCACAGCATCTCGGCACCTGAAAGACAGAAAAGGACATTATAAAAGGGTGCTCCTTCAGAAGCGGCCTCAGATCTTCTATACTCACGAGCCTCTTCTTGCACAGCAGTGGTGGTGTCGCCAACAGCTCCTCGGCACCTGAAGGACTATTACAAGCCACAAAAGGACACTGAGCCTAAACACTAAAATCATCCAGTGACGTAACTGGATTCCACGCGCCCCTGCACCAGAAGCAGGATGGAGAGCTTGGCTTTACTAAACCAAAGGTGAGAGTTCGTGGAGACCAGTCGAGAACCAAGAAGTGGGAAAAGCAGAAGATTGGTGGGAGAACTTATCCAACCAGCTTGTAATTACTCCTTTTTCTTCCACCTGCAGAAAACTCACCTTACAAGCCAGACAGTCAATATTCGGAGGTCCTGCCCAGAGCGTCTTCCGAGTTCTACGCCTCATCATAGTCATAGAAGCAACTGTAGCAGTCCAGTTTGGGTCAGCGCCTCCGTGGGAATCAGGTGAGCGTTACAGAACGCAAAGCTTACCCATAATCTCCTACCCAGGCGCTATGGAAACTTCCGACACAGACCAATTGGCCCAGTTGTTGGGGGAATTAAGAGCTGAAGTCCATGCTGCTCGCCAGGAAACGAACGCCCTTAAGAGGGAATTGATAATGTCAAAAGAACGAACTGACGATCTCGCCAGACAGTTATTACAGAGTCAAGCAGGGCAAACTCCTCTACCTAACTCAGGGGGGAATTATACCCCAGTTACTTCAACCAATCCCGTTCAAATCAACCTACATGGAAATGTGCCATTGGCACCACCTGAACGCTTTTCTGGTGACCCTAAAAGATTTGCAGTGTTTATAAATCAATGCCGACTGCACTTTCTTTGTAGACCCGCAGCCTTTCCAACTGACCAGACCAAGGTAGCCTTTGTACTTTCGTATCTTAGCGGCAGCGCTGCTGATTGGTCGATCCCTCTGGTTACACAGGATGACCCAATTCTTTGGAACTTCTCAGCCTTCCAGGCGAGTATGGAGAGACTTTGTGCAAGACATTCCCAAGGGCAGGCCCTGGACAACGAACTCCTCTCCCTGCGACAGGGCAACCAGGACCTCTTAGCCTACATTGCATCTTTTAATAGGTTAATCGTGGAAACTAGATGGCCCGAGGATAAAAGGATCATGCTATTTCACAGAGGTCTGCGTGGTGAACTTAAAGACGTCCTTGCCCAGGTCGTGAATCCTCCTCAGGACTGTTCGGAATATATTGATTTGGTGGTCCAATTGGATCATAGGCTCCAAAACAGAAAGGCGGACCGATCCAGGTTTGAAACCCGAGTATTCACGAAAACACAAAGCAACGCCAAAGGGGTCGACACCGTTGAACCTATGCAGATTGGGGCCGTAAAGGGTCCCTTAACCCAGAAAGAGCGTGACAGAAGACGACAAATGCAATTGTGCCTCTATTGTGGAAACTCTGGACATTTTCTTCGAGATTGCCCGGTAAAACCACCTAAGAAGACAGTAGAAGCTTCTGACAAGAACTCTGAAAAGCCTGAGCCGGGAAACGACCTCGCCCGACAAGTGTAGAGGTCCGCTTGCCGAGCTTAAAAACCAGTTCTTTGACCTCGCACTTCATAATGCCTATGGTCCTCGTAAACCCAAAGCAACCAGAATGTTTGCATGCTATTAAGGCATACATTGATAGTGGAGCAATAGGAAATTACGTGGACCTCGAATTGGCTTCCAGGATGAACCTACCTCTTTGTCCAAAGGCGGTTAAAGACGTCATTACCACGGTGGATGGGACCGAAATCGCCTCCGGACCGGTAACCCATACCACTGCTGAAGTGACGTTACTAGGCCAAGACGGGCATCGGGAGGTAATTGTGTTCGACGTGATCAAGGCTCCTCAATTCCAAGTAATCCTAGGAATCCCTTGGTTGGAGAAACACAACCCTCAGATTGATTGGCGAGCAAAGACGATAATGTTCCCTGAGTGTGCACCAACCTGCTATCCACGACCCAGCATTGGCCTAGCGTCAGCAATGACTGACGGTCCACAATTACCTCAAGAGTATCGAGAGTTCCAAGATGTTTTTTAAAAGGAACAGGCTAACACCTTGCCACCTCACAGATCATACGATTGTCAGATAGATCTGCTACCCGGTGCAACTCCCCCTTGCAGTAGGATTTACGCCCTCACCGAGCCTGAGAACCTTCATCTGTGACAGTATTTAGACCAGTATCAGGCCAATGGCTTTATCCGTCCGTCAAAGTCTCCTGCATCCTCGGCTCTGTTCTTCGTACCAAAAAAAGAAGGTGACCTCAGAACCTGTATTGATTACCGTGCTCTGAATCAGATAACAGTAAAAAACAGATACCCCTTACCTCTGATCCCGGAACTTCTCGACCAGGTGAAAAACGCCTGTATTTATACCAAGCTTGATCTCCGGGGAGCTTATCATTTGGTACGGATCAAGGAAGGTGATGAATGGAAGACGGCATTTCGCACTAAGTATGGGCTATTTGAATACCAAGTGATGCCCTTCGGACTATGCAATGCGCCGGCCGCCTTCCAATATTTCATGAATGACGTCCTCAGAGAGCTCATTGATGTCTGTGTTGTCATCTACATAGACAACATTCTTGTGTACTCATCTTCGGAAGCTGATCATCGAAATAATGTTAGGGCGGTCCTTGAAAAACTTTGCCAACATAAACTCTTTGCCAAGCTCGAGAAATGTGCCTTTCATGTCACCGAGGTCGAATTTCTGGGATTTATTCTGACACCCAAAGGAGTCCACATGGACTTGAGAAAAGTTGACGCAATCCTCAAATGGCCATCTCCTACTTCCATGAAAGGCGTTCAAAGCATGCTAGGCTTTGCCAATTTTTACCGCAGATTTATTCCAGAGTTTTCATGAGTGGTACAACCCATCACATCCCTCTTAAGAAAAAATAAGCGCTTTGAATGGTCTGCAGAAGCTGAACAAGCCTTCCAAGAGCTAAAGGCCAAGTTCACCTTGGCGCCAATACTGAAACACCCATGCCCGGAGCTCCCTTACATTGTTGAAACCGACGCCTCCATCTTAGCAATGGGAGCAGTTCTATCACAAAGGGATCCAGAGACTAACCAACTGCATCATGTGGCGTTTTGGTCTCGAAAGTTCTCGGCGCCTGAGATTAATTACACCATCACGGACAAAGAGCTTTTAGCTATTAAATCCGCCTTTTAAGGCGTGGCGGCATTATCTCCTCGGGGCCAAACACACCGTTACAGTGATCACCGATCATCGAAATCTACAGTATCTGAAAACCGCCAAAGCTCAATCCTCCAGACAGCTTCACTGGGCTCTATTCTTTGCTGAATTTGACTTTGTGATCACTTACTGCCCGGGCAACAAGAACGGCAAAGCGGATGCTCTTTACCGAATTGGAATGGGAGATAACGTTGTCAATCCCGAACCCGTACCAATAATTCCTGAACAAAGGATCTTGGGTCTGATTTCTTCGCAATCCATCGAGGATATTGAGGCAAAACCTAAACAACTTGTGACCCCATCAGACTTACAGAGCTGGTTACAAAGAGGAGAGAACTTCACCGTAAACAATGACTTGCCTTATTTCCAAGGACGATTATTCCGACCACACGCCGATTTACAAAAACAGGTAATCTCCTGTTATCATGATTCATTAATGGAGGGTCACCCTGGCATCGCCAAAACCACAGAAAAAGTGAAGAGACACTTCTGGTGGCCTTCATGGAGAAAAGACATAAAAGAATTTGTGATGTCCTGTGGTGTGTGCGCTCAAAACAAGGGTCAAAAGAAAAGGCTGGCTGGTCTTCTGCAACCATTAGACATTCCACCGTGTCCCTGGCATACCCTTTCCATGGACATCATCACAGACTTACCCTCTTGTTCCGGGTACAACACTATTCTCGTTATTGTGGATTTGTTTTCTAGGATGGCCCACTTCATTCCGCTAATAGGCTTACCTTCAGCTTCAGTACTAGCCAGAGAATTCCTTGAAAACTTTGTCCGGTTACAGGGCTTCCCGTCGGTACTAATCTCTGATAGAGGAAGCCAGTTTATTTCTCACTTTTGGCATAGTTGTTGTTGGTCAGCTCAAATCGATGTAAGACTTTCAACCAGCCATCACCCCCAGACCGACGGGCAAACCGAGAGAACAAACCAGACTCTCGAACAATATTTACGATGCATGCTACAACAGTCTGAAAGCAACTGGAAGGACATCCTTTGGATAGCTGAATATGCATACAACAATTCAGTTCATTCGGGAACCGGGAAGAGTCCCTTCTACATCTTGTATGGAATTCATCCTCGAACCTCCAACCTCGACCCACCTCAAGATCTTGGAACACCCGCCGTAGATCAGTTGCACTCTGTTATTACCCAAGATTTCAAGGAAGCGACTGCACATCTACAACAAGCTAAAGAAAGGTACGAAAAAGGAGCAGACCAACACCGAAGCGATGCCCCTCAATACCAGGTTGGAGATCAAGTCTGGTTGTCCACCAAACATTTATCGCAAAAGGACCTCGCACCTTCAACCCCAAATACCTGGGACCATATTCAATTATGGCCATAATTAATCCAGTGGCCGTTAAATTAGATTTGCCAACCCATATGAGAATACATCCTGTGTTTCACGTATCTCTTTTGAAACCCATGCAACCTGGAACCAGACTGACCAGACCTCCAGAACCCATTCAGGTGAATGGAGAGCCCGAATTTGAAGTTAAAAACATTTTGGACTCCAAGATCATCAAATCAAAACTATTCTACCTAATCGACTGGAAAGGCTACGGACCCCAGGAAAGATCCTGGGAACCCTATGACTACGTCCATGCTCCTTGTCTAGTCAGGAAATTCCACCGAACCTTTCCCGATAAACCAAAACCCCCGGGGAGGACAAGTTTGGGAGGGGCCTTCAGGGTGGGTGCTGTCATGAGCGCTACTCCCGAGGAGCCAAGACTGGCCCAGCATCCCCGGAAGCAGACTCATCATCCACACCCCCGGTTCCAGCAGACCCCTAAAGGGGCCCTTTGGACCATGTCCTGGCACCTCTGGCGCCAGGCTCATAAGGAACCACAGTCCCGGCACCATGGGCGCTGGGCTCATATTCTTAAAGTGTGCAGTAGTGATTGGGTGGATTTACCTGTGGCAGACCATGCTGCATACTCACCTAGAATAATCCAAGCTGGGTGAAGTCCCAGCCACTGGCTGGGAGGGACCAATCCTCTGTTACAGGAACTCTTTTCTTACCTGGGTGGGGCTGATGCTAATCCTCTGACACTGGAACTCTTTTCTTACCTGGGTGAGGCTGGAGGAAGAATGCGCACCAAAGCACTTCTCCACTATTTAAACCACGCCCGATAGAATTCACGTGCTTCGCGTTATTCTGCAACAGCAGCAGGACGCTCACCGAGTCGGCTCCTGCATTCCAGGTCCAGACACACCCTCAGCTTCTCGAGCAGCAACCTGTGGATGAAGAAAAGGCACAGGAACATCTACTAACCAGAATTCAGCCACAAGAGTCCAGTCTCCGACAACCTGCAAATAAAGACATAAGGTTAGAAAACGGGCAACACGCTTGCAGCTGCGCTCGCTTACCTTATCCATCCGTGATCACACCGGAGTTCACCGCAGCCTTCGCTTCGGCAGCATCCCAGCACCTGGAAGACAAAAGACATTGTTAGTGGTGTCCGAGCCGAAGGGTTCGCAACTCAGTTATACTTACACAGTCAATATTCGGAGGTCCTGCCCAGAGCGTCTTCCGAGTTCTACGCCTCATCATAGTCATAGAAGCAACTGTAGCAGTCCAGTTTGGGTCAGCGCCTCCGTGGGAATCAGGTGAGCGTCACACTTACAGGCACTTCACGGGAACAGATGAGGTTTACGCAGGAGTTCATTGAAAGACAAGAGTGTTTAGGAATGCAAGCCTGATATAGAACCCCAGGTTCATTTCCAGGTAGTACATTCTGGGGAGGGAATATGTGCATGAAACCCGCCATCTTAGAAGTGTCACTTTCTTAATTTGGACCATATCTTCGGGTCCAACAGGGTTGCCACAGCCTTCCCAGAAACAGACAGGAGGTATGCCTTTAAGGTTTAGTGGCATGAGTATCAATCTTGAAAGTATGTCTCCCTCCAGGCCATCCCCTCAGAAAGACCGTAGATGGATTTCGATCACAAAGCTTTCCAGAGTTCAACAAATGGAAATGTTTCACTAAAGCATGAGAGATTACCTCCTTGGCTGTTACCCAGGGCCTGTCTTCTGGCCCATAACCCATCCAATCAATCAAATATTGTACAGTCATTTTCCAGTACTGGGAATCTACAGTTGTCTTGACTTTGTATTCGTCCTGAGGACCCACTGCAGGGGGTTGTGACAGATGATGGTCACCCTATGGTAAGAATGGGTAGATGGTTTAAGGAGGGAGATGTGAAAAACAGGATGAAACCTACGGTGATGGGGAAGGACCAATCTCTTAGCCACAGAGCTAATTACTTTTTTGATCCTGAATGGACCAATATTCTTGGGTTTTAATTTCTGGTAACTGTAGATTCTGTGTGAACAGACAGACTTTATTGTTTTCTTTGTAACAAGGAACATCTTGTCTCTTCCTGTCAGCATGTATTTTCTTCAGGTCTTGAGCATGTTTTAGTTGAGTAGAGGCTTTACTGAAGCCTTGCTTTAACTTGCTGATTAGTTCTTGAGCTGTCGGTATGAGATATGTGTTGACATTGAGTAGGGGAAAGGAAGTTGGGTGGTAGCCATAGGTGAGATTAAACAGAGAATCTTTCCGGGAAGAGTGATATAATTGAATTCTGCAAGGGGCAGTAAGGTGATCCAATCCTGTTAGCTCTTTCTGTTTGCCTGTCACTTTGCGGGTGATATGCTGAAGAGAAAGTGAGGTCTGTGTCCAGGAGCCTGCTGGTCGCCTTCGAAAACTGGTATACGAATTGAGACCCCTGTTGGTGATAATGATCTGGGGGAGACCATGCAACCTGAAGATGTTCCTTATAAACAGTCTGTCAAGAGTATTTGCTGTAGGTACTCGGGCTATGGCCACGGAATGAGCCATCTTAATGAATGCATCAACAACAGTAAGGATCACCATTTTTCCTTGTACAGGAGGGAGATCCATTATAAAAGCCATCAAGCATTGGGTCAATGGTCATGTAGAAATGGGTAGAGGTTGCAACAAGCCCCTGAGTTTTTTTCGATTCGATGCAGCCCTCGTTCAAACTCTGCATCCTTGAATGTAGTCACAAATGTTTGCAGCACAACCTTTCCACCAGGAATATCGTTTAACCTTCTTTTGGGTTTTCAAGACAACAAAGTGCCCAGCCCCAAGGTGCATCATAACACCATTGCAACAAGCAGGTTTGGGTAAGACGGTTTGGCAACCACAACTGATGATGATGAAAGAGAAGACCATGCTCATGGTGGAGAGGGTTCTCCTCTAGAAATCGTTGTTTCACCGCAAGGTGTAGGAGTGGCGTAGCTGTTCTTCATAACCTGCCAGTTCCAATTAATTTGTAGACATGATTTGGGAGGGTGTGATGAAGGATACTCCTTCAAGAGGCTTGGATGGCAATAGGTCCTTGCAGGACAAGGCTTCCACCTTGGTGTTCTTGTCTCCGGGAGTATAGGTCACCTTGAAATTGAATCTTGAGAAAAAGTGGATCCAGCAGTTTTGTCTCTGGTTGATAATCGGGTTGTAAGTAACAATTCCACGTTCCGGGAGTCTGTTATAACCAGGATCAGGTGTGCAGTTCCTTCAAGGTAGTGTCTCTATGTGATAAAAGCCTCTTTGATTGCCAAGAACTCTTTGTCAAAGAAAGTATAGTTCAGTTATGCCATATTGAGTTTACAGGAATGGAAGGCTGTAGGGTGTTTCAGGCCGATCCCTTGGACCGTTTCATATAACACCCCACCCACAGCATAGGCAGATGCGTCTGCTTCTACAATATAGGGTTCATTAGGGTCAGGGTTTTTGAGAACAGGGGCTGTCGTAAACTTTAATTTCAAATAATCAAAGGTGTCCTGGGTCAGTTGGTTCCATTTGAAATCATGGTCCTCCCATAACAGGGAAATCAAGGGCAAACAAGTTTTGGAGAAATAAGGGATAAAGCACTGGTAAAAGTTTGCAAAACCTATGAATCTTTGTAATTTCTTAATACTGGTTTGCCTGGGCCATTCAAGGATGGCGTCTATTTTTCGAGGATCCATTTCAATTTTAACTGGGGAGAGCATGTACCCCAAATATGCTACTCTTTCTTGGTGGAACAGACATTTGGACGCCTTGGAGTAAAGATTGTTTCTTCGTAGACGAGACAAAACTTCTCTCATATGAGCAACATGTAACTTCTCGTATGAGGAGAATACTGAGATATCATCCAGGTAGATTACGACATAATCATCCTGGATGTCTCTGAATATATCATTCAGGAAGTACTGGAAAGCTGTTGGGGTGTTGCACAAGCCAAAGGGCATCACAAGATATTCATAATGCCCATATCGAGTGTGAAATGCTGTCTTCCATTCGTGCCCTACAGCTATCCATAGCAGGCTGTTTGCTCCCTTTAGATCCACTTTGGTGTACATTGTGCTATGAAGGGCTTTGTCCAACAATACTTGGATGAGTGGCAGTGGGTACCGGTTCTTGATGGTAATATCGTTTAACTGCCTGTAATCGATGCAGGGTCTGAGTTTTGTTTTGTTTTTCTTTGGGATACAAAATATGGGAGCACTCGCCAGGGTGTTGGAATGTCATAGAAATCCTTTAGCTAGGTTGTTGTCAATGTATTGTTTGAGGGTGACGTTTTCCATTTTGGTGGGAAAATACATCCTTCTGTCCGGTATCTGAGCCCCAGGCAATAAATGAATTTGGCAATTGTGCAGTCTATGGTTTGGCAATTTGCTGGCATCAATGAAGTTGAATACTTCAAGAAAGTCCGGGTATTCTGAGGTTATTGCAATTGTCTGTTTAGTAGCAGCACACAGCTTGGTCCTGCCTTTCATTTCATTCATTTCATGTGAGACCGACAAGTAACAGGGTACCTCTCTCCCGAAAAGGTGAGTATTCTTAATGATCAGTTAATCATGGGGTTGTGAACCATGAGCCAAGGAATCTCCAGGATCACTTGAAAGTGGGTAGCTGCGATGACATCGAATGGTATGTGTTTGTGATGCCTATTGGACCAAACCATGCGCAACATGGTTGTTTGCTGGGTAATAGGTCCTGAAAACAGACTGGAACCATCAACAGAGAGGATCGGTTCTATGGACTCTTTAGAAACTAGTTGAATTCTTAACTGCTGAGCCACTGAAGCATCAATAAAGTTGCTGCTGGCCAGCCTATCTATCATGACTAGACTGCCACCCAGGTTAGAGAGGTTCCATGGAGGGTGACTAGGATTATGAAATGTCCTTGGGGGTCTCTGGAATTTTACCTGAGGTGTAGATGGAGGGGAGACTGTGTGCGCACTCCCTGATTTCTCCCTAGTAACCAAAGAGTCTTCTAGTTTTCTGTCCTTGGGGTAGGTCTCTCGGTGCAGGAACGTACGGTATGACCTTGGCTCCCACAATAGAAACATAGGTTACCATTCCTTCTTCTTTCCCTCTCTTTGTGGTCACTAGTCCCCTGGTGCTTCCTAGTTGCATTGGTCTGGGTTCCGTTGAAGGTAGATGTGGGTCCCGGTAGAGTCTCCTTCTACGTTCCCCCTTATGGTCTTGCCACCGTTGGTCTAGTCTGATGACTAGGTGTATGCACTCTTGTAAGGTGACTGGAGGGGTTACTAGATCACTAAGGGCATGCTTTAATTCAAACCTCTCTGGAATATGGTCAATTGCGCATCACGTGGTTTGAGATGCCAGATTTCGAAACAGAGCTATACAAGTACCAGGTCCTTATTTCCTTGGCATATATCGATTAACTCATTACAGAGTGACTGTGTAGCATACTGTCGCCTAATCATATCCTGAAACACCCCAAGGAAGTCATTGTATTTCCCCAGAATCAGAACATTGGCATCTATGATAGGGCAGTCACCAGGATAGGGCAGTTTTCTCCAGATTAAGGAAAAATTATACAATTTTAGACTGGTCTGAAGCGTACAGTCCAGGTCGGTTGAGAAAGTTTATCTTACACTGTGTCATAAAAGCCTTAAACTCCTTAGGGTCCCTGCCATATTTTGATGGCATAGGTGGGGTCGGTTTGTTAGGACCAGTCCCAGCAGGGAGCAACGTAGCGGACATAATACGGTTCTTGAGTCACTAGTAGGTTGGACCTACTGCCCTGAGCAGACCCCCAAGACACGCCCTATAGATTAGGGACTAGGCTTTTACTAGCCATGGTATCTCTTTTATTTTGCAATGTCGTAAGGTTTTGGAACAAAAGCACATTTTCTTGTTGGGAGGTAGTAACCTCTGTTTGGAGATTTTGCATGGAGTCTAAAAATTATTTTAACATGACCTCCATGGCTCAGGAAGGTTTACACAGTCATTCAATCTGTCATGAACCTTGATACAGACCTGGCCTTCGGACGCCAACGAGGAAATTCATTAGGGCAAGATAGAGAGGAAGTTTCTATCATTAAAGAATATATCTGAACCCTCTCTCCCTACCACCGAGGTCTGTATTGGGATCTTGAGTGCTGGAGATCAGGCAAGCAGGACTTCAGGATGGAAGCACTGCAGTAAGAGGAGAGAAGATAGAGAATTTTAGAGGCGTGATTCACCTTTATTATCAAGGTATTCCCCACTGGAGAGTTTGGCTTACCCGGAGAAGCTAGACAATCCATTTTGTATGGGAGACAACACCAAACTGCAAAGGCAGTGCAGTGCCAACCCGACTGCAATGGGAATCAATCCGGGTAGGGCAGAAAGGGGTGCATTCTAGTCCAACCGAGTCATAAAGGGGTTATTGAGGGCCTTTGTAGAAATGGTGGTTTGAAGTCTTCATAGGAAACATCCAGCGCAGGGGAAAACCCACGCAGGAAACCAGCGTACATACAAAGGAAACACTCTTTGCTTCTAATTACCTATAGTGGCTGCAGCTCCTCTCTGTGAGATGAAGTGCTGTGTTCCTTAGGCTCTTGGTAATCGTGCTGTGCACACACTGGTAACATGCTGAAAGTCCTGTGTATTTCCATCAGCAGTGGGGAATTGATCCGGTCAGGAAATTGTGAATACACAGGTTTCTCTGAGTTGGGGCAGGGGGTCAGGAAACAGAAACAATGAAGATTAGGCCGGGTAGTGCTGATCGTCTTCCGGCCCCTCATGAGGAAGGATGGGGTTTAGGCAGGATGGGAATGAGCATTCATTCCCATCAAACAGGAGTGGAATTTCATTGAAAGACAAGCGTGTTTAGAAATGCAAGCCTGATAGAGAACCCTGGGATCACTTCCGGGATGTACACTCTGGGAATGGAATATGTGCATGAAACCCGCCATCTTGGAAGGGTCACCTTCTTAACATGGAACGTATCATTGGGTCCAATAGGATTGCCACTGCTTTCCCGGTACCAGATGGGAGGTGTGCCTTTGAGGTTTAGAGGCAGGAGTATCAATCCTGACAAAATGCCACAAATAATCCTGACAGGACATACAGTGTCTCAGGTATAAGGCCTGTACCACTGTACAGGAATGGCAAAATTCACCATAAACACATCAGAAGAGCCACAATAATTCCTAATGTACTTACTACAAGTACTAGAAACCAAAAACATCCCTATGAATGAAATCTTCCATACATACATGCACTCTCTGCAACCATGTTTCACAAGAGCACATCCCGAATGAACGATTTGTGTATGTATCCATGCCAAATTATGAATCCATTCCATTTCACCAGCTTCTGCAGAATGCAAATCATAGCATATTATGCCCTTTTTGCAATTCAATCATTCCAGCATACAAAAAAACTCACTTGGTGAATCTGCCATACTAATGTTTCTAAGATACAATGCAGATGGTACCCACAATAACTGTAAGCTTTCTAGCTTTACACACGGCCAAGAATCTCTTGGTAAGCAAATCTTCCCAACAGTAGGCATAATCTACCACACTGGTGCAACAACCACTTCAGGCCGCTATACTGCATATGTAAAAAAAAATAAGTGGTTGGTTTGAATGTAACAACACATCAGTTGCTCCAAAACAGCTTTCCAGCAAATCTAACAAATGTCTACTTAAAAATCCTTCAACCCAAATGTACTCACTTATGTGAGTACAATATGTTATGTTATGTTACTTTGCATTTAGATACCACCTTATCTATCAGTGGTATGATCTCAAAGCGCTGATAGGTTGAACGCCTTCGGGAACCGTAGTTCAAGTCAGTTGAGAGAGAGAGAGGGCCATGAGGTGCGTGGGTGCACCGGATATGTGTGCAGCCGGTGAGGCAGTTGCACGATAGCTGCTTCTTAGCGGTAGGTGTGGTGGTTGGGAGGTCAGGTATATGTGTTCCTTCTGGAGGGTTCACACCCCGACTGATTTCTGGCTTTGTCAGGCCTGAGGAGATGCTTCAGCTAGCAGTGTGTGCTCCGCTAGCTGTGTTTAATTAGGATGATGAGGAGTATGTGGCGGGTGTTAGTAGGAGAACAGCTATACCGAATGTGTCATAGTATCGCTGTGTTCTAGTTGAGTGGTGGTGTATAGGAGAGAGTAAGTGAGGTAGTGTGATATGGTGGTTATCAGTAAGGCGCTTGCGATCGAGCAGTCCATCTGTACCATCTATTCTATATATTTTATTCACTCTGCCTGTTCATTCCACTTCGTCTGTTCATACATTTTGTCTGGTTCATCATTTAATTTACTAGTCTTTCCATCCATTTCATTACTTAATCCTTCATCTACATAAACTACTCCATCCATTCTGTAGATCCATTTCATCCTTCCCATCTGTTCAGTGTGTTCCATCCTTCGTATTCATTCGATCCGCTCTGTATGTTCCACTCTCTCCATCCGCTCTATCCGTTTCATCCGCTCTATCCGTTCCATCCGCTCTATCCATTCCATCCGCTCAATATATGGTGCAGGATAAACCATCCACTGCTCGAGGATCGGATAAACAAATAGACCAATCAAGGCTGTGGACTAGACAGAAATAAAATTCTATGTTACATTGTCCAATCAAAAAAAGAGATTCCTTTCTCCACCTAGCGATCAGTAACAATTCTCCATCTTTTGTAATCGGTTGCCGGTTCTATTCTAGAGGGAGTGATCAGATTTTCAAAATAAAAAGTCAGGCCCTTCCACAAACATAAATATAGGACTGCCCACTCTTCCCCAGTGCACCCCCCACCATCCCAAAAAACGGTCTCCCCCCACAACCCTTTTCCAGCCATGCTCCTGCATGTAAATTACTGGAGATTGCTCATTACCTCCAGTCGAGCTGGCATTGTGGTGGTCAGACTGACATCAAAAAAGTGATGGGTGGAAGGTTTTGAATCAATCTGAACCACTGGCATTGCTCTGGGCAACCTTCCACACCACCATTTTTAGCCCGTCTGGGCCATTGCAAAAGGTGTCCAGCCATATAGTCAGGTACTGCCACCAATGGTAGCAGCCCTGCCAGAATTTCTAGGCCGGGTCCCCTCTGCACAGAAACACAAGCAACCCCAGACATGTTTCAGCCTTGTTGGACCTCCTCAGTAAGCTGCATCTTGGTTCCCTATGGCGCAGCGAGTAAGGATCCCACATCCGGGTATACCCTCTCACACAGTGGTCAGAAGAAGGGAATACCCACCAGGGATACAACCGGCATACTCGCACAATCGACAGTAGCATTAGGGAGGGTACTGATTTTTACACCGAACAGGGATTTGAGGGTGCAGATTGACACATCTTGGAGTGCCAAAGTTTGTACCTAAGAACATTGAAGCAAACTATTCTCTTGGAATATAGCAGGCGTCACCAAACAGCTCCATGAACCAAGCTGGTGTGAGTCCATAGAGACGTCCGAATCCTTCTTCAGGAGACTGGGGGCCACTGATTGCATAACTTTACAGGGATTCCAATCCTTCCAGATCCCTGCACAGACCAAGCGGGGGCCTAATTGCATGGATTGACCCTACTTTGAATTGGCAAGTGTCAGGCCGGGTAAACAGTCTCCCCCGATTTACAACAGTTGATAGCCACAACCTACGAGTGACATCAACTATTGTTATTCAATAGGCACAACAGGTCGAATACCCTGGTTGTTGTGGAAAACATGCTTGATCTAACAGGGGAATGGAAAGATCTGGCGCTGAGCAAGATACACATTGCAGTCACTGGGAACATCGATCTGCAGATGGAGCCCTTATTGAAGCTAAGCGGCCTTTGGCGGGTAGGGGGTACAGGACTAGGATTCAGCATGGAATATTCCGTCATTGGTCGATCCTAGGCTAAAAAAGGTTCTGGAATTGCCTCCCTTACTCGGAAAGTTGAGCAGAACCATCTCTGGTTCCGGAAGAACCGCAAGACCTTCCTCTTTGCGTCTGCCTTCTCTCTTCCTCTCCCCTGCTGATCTCCTGTCTGATACTGCACTGGTTCACCTGGCTACCCTCTGAACTCAGGCCCAGGTCCCTTCCTGTCCAGTTGTGTGTGTACATGTACACACACACACACACACACACACACATACACACACACACACACACACACACAATACACAGTTAGAATATGCCAACGGTTATCTAACTACATCTATATTACTCCAATAGTCTTTTTAAAATCCGAGACAGTTACAATAAGCCAAAAGGTATCTAACTACTTTAAAAATACATTTCATTGAAAAACACTTCAAATATGGCATCACAGTTATTGTTCTGCAAAACCTCTTGTAAAGTCCAAAGTAGTTAGAATACGCCAACAGATATCTAACTACTTTAATCGTAAACATAAACACAACACACTTCAAACAAACATCTAATCACACTTACACACACATAATATATCCATGCTACCCCATACATATATTCTGTAACATGTATATTCTTAAAAAGTATGTAAATGCCAAAAACTGTATGTAAATACAGTAGGGTTTTGTAATCGACAACAGATTGTTTTTCCCAATGACCCAATGATTATTTCATGGTAATACGACACCAGTGTACCACACACTAATGTACCAAACAAAGTACATACAATATACTATTTATGTGGGTCAAAAAAGTAAATCTATATGTACAATTTTATGCAATCAAAGGTTTTAAACTATCTTGTTTAACACATGATACTGTTGTTTTCAAAGAAAAAGAACCAGAGATTCCAGCTGTATTACCATATGCAACTAAGTAACCATACCCAGTATTATCCTATGTACAATACTCCTTCAAATAACAAGCCTTGCCAAAAAAAAACAATGCATGTGACATCCGCAGGCAGTAAAATTGACAGTGGACTCGGCGGCACCTGCACAACTTTTTTTGACCTATAAAAACAGCCCCATATCAACTTTATTCCGCTCCCCTGCCCTTTCCAGACCATCTTTCGGCCACAAAATAAACTCAAATGCATTTTCCAGACTTTTTTCTCACTGCACTGTCTGCAAAAAAAGGCTTTGGTTTGCAAATCCAATATGGCGACCATTTCTAAAATGATGACTCACCTCACATTTTTGAACATACAATCAGTGTGCGTCTTTGATGTCACCAAGCCACCTCCTGATTGGCCCAGGGGCTTTCACGGATTTCGAATCAGGAAATGGGTCCACTCTTTTTTTTTACCTACTTGCATATTTCTTTTTAAAACTACTAAACCGATTTACACCAAATTTGCAAAAGCATACTTTCGGGACCAATCCGCTGCTCCTCCCATAAGTTTGGTAAAAATGCGTACAGCGGTTTGGACTGTAGGCACAAGCAAAATGTTTTTCCATCATGTCTATGAGAATTTCAAAACTTTAGGGACCCCCCTATAACATTGCCCCCCCCCGAACTAAAACGCACCAAACGTTGCAATTGTTGTGAGCTGGCCATACACTCTTTTTGCAATGTTTGTTGAGGATTCACCACAGTGATGACATCACAGATGACATCACTGATGACATCACTAATGACATGTTCTATCATATCACTGATAGCATCACTGATCGCATAGCTGAATCCATCACAGGTGACAACACTAATTACATTATATATAACAGATGACATCAATAATGGTATTAGACATCCCATAATTTATGTTACCTCTTAAAAACTTTGTTTATCTTAATAACAATGAAGGTCAAAACTTGCCAAAGGCAAAATATGTAGCCACCGGCCATGGCTAAATGCTATTGCTAGTGCCCATTAATGTGTTAGAATATAAAGTCTGCACTTCCAAAGGGCATGGCTAATGACTGGTTAGTGTTGTAAATTATACAGTGGGCACTTTTGAAATCGACGCCAACTGGTCAAGTCCAAATGCCATGGCAAGTGGCCCATTAGCATTTTAAAATATACAGTCTGCACAGCTGAAGGCTAAAGGTCATGCCTAATGGCTGCTAAATGTTGTATAATATGGAGTGAGCACGGCCAAAGGCCATATTTTATGGCATGTTAGCATTTTAATAAATACAGTTGACATGGCCGAATGATGTACACACTGTTCATGGTCAAAGGCCGTGCCTAGTGGCACATTTATATGTTAGAATATATATTGGGCATGGCAAAAGGCTGTGGCAACTGGCCAGTTTTTTGCTAAAGGCCATGGCTAGTGGCTGGTTAGTGTATATAATATACAGTGAACACGGCTGAAGGCTGTAGCCACTGGTGAAGGTCAAAGTCTATGGTTGTTGGCCTGTTAGTATTTTAAAATATATAGTGCATACAACTGAAGGCCATGTTTAATGCCCATTAATGTGTTAACATATATTTGGCCATGTACACTGACCATGGCTTAAGGCCATGCTTAATTCTGGTTACTATTGTAATGTAAATCGTGATGTCATCTGTGATGTTATCCTTGTGGTCATATGCTGTGCAACAGGGGGTGCGAAGTTAAGGGGGCTTTAGCTGAATTTCAGGGTTTTGTTGCATTAAAACACCCTGCAAATAAAGTTGTTTCCCTTCATTTCAATTGTGCTTTTTTAATGTATTACTCACCTTAATGTTGCTGCAACTAAAGTTTTTTATTTTTATTCCAGAGCTAATTGACAGAAATAATCCAGATAATTGTGGTCTAATGAAGATGTATCATGTGTACAAAGTAAAATAAAAAGAAATCACGCAACTACATTACCTCCAAAAAACCTGAATACTTATTTAACTTTTTTAAGCATTTACACTTATATTTTTTATTTTTTGTATTAGTGTATTCGTTATAAATTTTTTTAACACTTTATAATATTACAGATACTTATTAAAACAAGACACATATATTTCCATAAAAACATCATAAAAATCATCTAATTTCCAAAGCTTAATCAAATCTATAGCTGAACAATTCAGGCTATACTATGAAAAACTGTATCGCTCGGAACACACAGGGGATGGGAACGATGTGGATAGCTTCCTGGACTCCCTCCCCGTTCCGGGACTTCTCCCGGACAAGGCGGATTCTCTCGAAGGTCCCATCTCCCCGGAAGAAGTAATAGATACTATATCCTCTTTGAAGAGTGACACAGCCCCGGGAGACGATGGTTTCACAGTCACATTCTATAAGACATATAGGTCCACGCTTGCCCCATTCATGGCTAAGATGTTCAATGCGGCACTCGACCAAGGTTCCCTACCTCCCACGATGATGTCAGCCTTGATTGTTGTCCTGCCTAAAGAGGGCAAGGATCCCTCACATTGCCAATCATATCGCCCCATATCCCTCCTTAATACCGATGTGAAAATATTAGCCAAGCTCCTAGCGAATAGACTGTCCAAACTGCTCCCCACCCTAGTGCATGGAGATCAAGTGGGCTTCATCCCGGGCCGCCAGGGGTCGGACAATATAAGAAAAACCCTCGACCTCATGCATGAGGCATCTCGACAGGGAGTGGAAGGGTACCTCCTCTCACTAGACTCAGAGAAGGCCTTCGACCGCGTCGAATGGCCTTACATGGGCAGGGTACTCCGAAAGATGGGGCTGGGTGACAAATTCTGTGGGTGGATCGCAGCGCTCTACAATGGCCCCTCGGCGAGAGTGCTGGTCAATGGGGGCACCTCGGAGCCCTTCTCCCTCTCTAGGGGCACTCGGCAAGGATGTCCCCTGTCGCCCCTACTGTATGCTCTGGCAATGGAGCCTCTAGCCATAGCGGTTAGGAATGACCCGGAAATCACGGGAATACACTGCGGCGGGTGCGAGTTCAAGCTCTCCCTCTTCGCAGACGACATCTTGGGCTACCTAACCAACATCCAAGATTCCTTACCCCGGCTGTTCGATCTTGTACACCGCTTCGGCTCCTTCTCTGGACTGAAGATAAATACGTCCAAATCAAGTATCATGCCCATGGGTTTGGGGGATCAGGACATCGGAAATAACACCGACATGCTTGGGGTCAGAATTGAACGGGTATCTATCAGGTACCTCGGCACCACCATCCCCAGGGATCTGTCCCAACTATACCAGAGCAATTTCCCGGAGATCCTCACTCAAATCAGTAAGGACCTCAGGCGTTGGGCACCCCTCACGCTTTCCTGGCTTGGGCGCATGGCCACAGTGAAGATGAATATCTTGCCCCGCCTCCTCTATCTATTCGCAGCGCTTCCCACTGTGATACCCGAGTCCTTATTCGAGGTGCTTCAATCCCGAGTTCTTGCGTTCATCTGGAACGGTAAGAGGCCAAGGGTCAAGACCTCCACCCTGACCCTCCCGAAGTCCCATGGAGGTTTTGGCCTCCCTGACTTCCGGCTTTATTACAAAGCAGCCCAGCTCCGGGTGATGTTGGAGCATATGCGGGACGATATGGGTACTTACTGGACATATATCGAAGACGTGCACACCCACCCGAAAAAAGTTAGAGACCTTTTATGGGCCCCTCCAAGGGGTCTCCCCTCTCAGATAAGAACACACCCCACCCTGGCAGTCCTGTGGGCACTATGGAAGCCCAATAAGGCTAATAAACTAGTGTCATCTTGGCTCTCCCCGCTGTCCTCGCTCTGGGGCCTTCCCATAGATCTGGGCTCTAGGGGTTTCCAAGACACTCAGGCCTGGTCAGATATGGGGCTGGAGAGGGTCTCCCAACTCCTGCGGGAAGAGGGCTTTATAGAGTGTGATAGTTTGAGAGAGGCTTTGGCAGATAGACCCCCCACGGTCTTTGAATACCTGCGGCTGAAGGGAATTTTGACACACCCTAGGTGGACCGAACAGCTTAGACGCCCCCTCACTCCATTTGAAACCATACTGGCCAAAAGTATAACGCGGAAGGGCTCGCTATCCAAGTTTTACGGAGTTCTGATAACCGCAGACCTAGAGGGTAGACAGCCCTTCAAACGCATATGGGAAGAAAGGCTGGGCATGCCACTAGATGACCACACATGGAGGGCTGTATTCAAATGTATTTTCTCGGGTTCCCTGTACACCGCTGCCATGGAACATAGTTTTAAGATCCTTCACTCGTGGCATCGCCCCCCGGCCTTACTGTCCAAGATGTTTCGGGAAGTGTCCCCCTTTTGTCCAAGGGGCTGCCACCAACGGGGAACCTGGTTTCACATGTGGTGGGGTTGTCCGGCCATACAGGTTTATTGGTCGGAACTGCTCAGCTGGATTAAAGACATTGAGGGGTTCAGCCCGTCTCTCCACCCACTAGAGGTTCTGCTGGGCGTTCCCACGCCAGAGTCTGAAGCTAATGTGTATCCCAAGGTCATCGGTGCCATGCTGCGAGCAGGGAGATTGGCGCTTGCCCAAAAGTGGAAGAGCGCCCTGGCTCCCTCTAAAGAGGAATGGCTCTGTAAACTCAGGATGATCTTCATATATGAAAAACTCACCGCTATAGCAAATGATACCATGACTGATTTTGTACAAGAATGGACTGCAGTTCTCCTGCATGATGATTGTGTTTCCATGAGGCTGTAAAATGCATACTGTGCTAGGTTGTAACGGCATACCTTATTACACCCCCCATAAACCCAAGGTGTCAACTGATTAATGGTCCTTCTGTTGGGCCCCGCTGTCTCAAGGGATATTAACTACAATCATGTGATAAGCAAGTGTTCTCCCCTAAGCTTGGATAGTTTTGCAACACCCCAAGACTTGGCAGGTTAAATGTTGGGGGGGGGGTGGGGTGGGAGGGGGGCTAGGGGGAAGGGAGTTAATGTAAAAAAAGAAAAACAGAAAATGTTACTGACAACATGTTTCACCTTGATGTTTTTGCCAGTTGGGCCAGCATTCTTGCTCAGCCTCATTTGAGTATTGTCAATAAAAACAATTTGGGAAAAAAAAAAAATCTAAAATGTATACATTGATTGTTTCTTATCATTTCCTCATTCTGTTATCGTCGGTAGCTTCTCTATTTCATTCCATATATAATACATGACATAGTTCAATATAATACAATTGCCAGAGTAAAGGAAAACCCATGTCTGATATGTACTTAATATATCCAAGGGATACTTAATTCTGGTATAGCCCTTGACTAATATATGTTTGGCAGCCATGCATTGCGCTAAGAGGTGTCTAGGGGTTTCTAAACCCAATTTACACAATCTGCATCTGCGTTCCTCATAAGGTATTTTGGGCCAGGGCCCCAATCTGGATAATGTGGGTAGTAGTTCTAATCTCAATAATAAAATAAAATATTTCACTGTATTATCTCCTGAACATTTCTGATAACTGAATGGTTCTTTGTAAGGAAAAGCATGGAATACATATTTTTTACACAGAATCTTAGAGGTCAACCAAACAAAATTTGTGTCTCTATCCCACATATAGGCTTTCTCTTTAATCTCTCTCAACGCAAGTGTGATAATATCAAATGCATTAATCTCAAAACAAATATCATCTTAAAAGGTTAATATCCCCTTCCTCCAGACAGCTCGAACTGATTTGGAAGCATCTTCCTTAATGAGATTTTTAAAATTACTTTACTTTTATTCACTGTTATTTTCCTCCATTCACATTTTAAAACAAAAAACAGCGCTATTAATTTTCTTTAAAGAGCTGAGTTCTGAGAGACCAAGTTCACTGTGTATTGCTTCCACTGCCATACATTTATGCAGGCCCAAGGCACGTCTCTGCATCTTTGCTTTCAAGGCTGTGAGACAGCTTATTTCCTTATCTGTGTACATTTCCAGTCTGTATAATATTCCTGCTATAATGCTATCATTATACATTTTGAGTAATCCTTTGACCGAAAAACCTCCCTTATGTTTTGTATCATTTCTAATGGCATTACATTTTTTAGGAGTCTTATTTATAAGTGTGCATCCCTACTTCGCACCATTACCTGTGTAGAAGAAGGGAATGCCCATATATATATAACACGGCCCTCAGTAGCGGACGTGTAGTTATGGTTAATTTGCTAAACTCATAGGTAGAACACTTTTTCGGCGGCTTATAACTTTGCTTCCCCTGGAGGAATCCTCACCAAACTTTGCAAAAAAAGTATATACCTGGCTCTGAATTTTTCTGCCAAGTTGGGTGAGGTTTCGTGCATGGGGGGGCAAAGTTATAGGGGTGACCTCAACATTTTTTTTCTTAGACTGATTGGGGAAAAACTTTGCGCATGGCTACAGGCCGAAAGGCACGATGAATTTTCACCACATTTGCGGCAGGAATGGGGACTTACGTCAGAAAGTGTACTTTAGTGTGTTTGGTGGAAATCCGACCAGTAATTTTGTTGGAAAGAACTGAAATGCACATCCCAAAAAATGTGTGATAACTGGGTCCGCTCTGCAGACAGCTTGCGGTACGATGTGCTGTTGGAAAACTTTGGACACGGCCGTGGTTGGCTGAAGGGAAGCGTGCTGTGCGTCAAAGGACTTGGGAAATGCTGCCATGGTGTATCAGAGGACAGTGCTGCGGGGAAGGGTCTGGAAAATGTACTATACACCATATGTTGGTGGCAACAACGTGCGGAAAGGGTGGGGGAGTGAGAAGTGGTTCATGCGACATATGTACAAAGGTGGAAGAAGATGGAGGAGTGCCTGGAGTAATTGTGCGTTTTGCGTCAATTTGCGGCTTCCTAGTCAGGCAAGTACTTTGTGTGGTGATTGGAGGCAGCTGTCGTAATGGCCCGATAGCTTCTGCGGCAACCTGTTTGCAGCAACATCTTTTCATGGTGAGTGGTGGCAGGTGAATTTTAGAAGGGGTGTGAATTGCACATGATATAGGTTGAGTGGGAGGATGGGTGGCTGTGCTCTGTGGATGGAATGCAGTAGTTAGGCACATGGTGGCATGTAAGGGTGAATGAAGTAGCGGTGGGTCTGTGGAAGGATTGTGAGCAGATTGGTTGGAGTAGGGCCAGTGTTGCGAGCAGAATGTGGGTGGGTTGGCAGCGACACAATACTTTGTTAATGGAAGTGGGTACGCCAATAGTATGCGAATGAAAGTGCACAGGGGTGCAGGAGAGAGTGTTTTCTGTCTACATCATGGTAACTGACTGTTGCAATTTGTTGCTGCATAGCTCCATGGCGGTGCATAGTTTGGGTAGGAGTGCTGGTAGCAGTGGTGTGTATGTGGATTGCCGTAGTTGGTTACATGGTGAAATGCAGGGTGGCATTACGTTGCAGTGGGTGTGTTCCAGGCCTAGACTATTGGGTAAATGGCTCGAGCCTAGGACTTGAGGACACCCATGGCAGTAATGCATTTTTGAGTTTGCATCCGTTAGAGGGTGATGATCTGTAAGGAATGGTTGTGGAGCACATTTCAGACGCCATATAGCAGAAAATGTGAGTTGCTATGTGTGTATGTTTGGTTTCGCAGGTGAGGTCACTGTTACAACATGGTAAAGTTTTTGGTGTGTGGTTGGAGATGGTGCAGTAAAAAGTCATGCAGTGTGGGCAAGGGAGTGCAATGTTTGCATATCGTCAGTATGGAAGAGGGTATGGTTGAAGTGCGATAAAGGTTTTAATGTGTGGTTGTAGATGGTGCAGTGAAAAGTCATGCTGTGTGGGCACTGGGTGCAACGTTTGCATACTGTCAGTATGGAAGAGGTTATGGTTGAAGTGCAGCTTATATGTGCTTGGTTACTATGCTGTGTGCAGATTTGTTGAAGTAGGCCTAATGTTGTGAAAATGTTGTGGTCATGTTTGCAGTGACAAAATACTTTGTGACTGGCTTGAGCCTAGGACTTGAGGACATGCACGGCAGTAATGTATTTTTGACTTTGCATCAGTTAGAGGGTGGTGACCTGTAAGGAATGGTTGTGGAGCACATTCCAGGCGCCAGAGAGCAGCAAAACTGAGCTGCTATGTGTGTATGTTTGGTTTCGCAGGTGAGGTCACTGTTACAACATGGTAACGTTTTTGATGTGTGGTTGGAGATGGTGCAGTGAAAGGTCATGCAGTGTGGCCACATGGTGCACTGTTTGCATACTGTCAGTATGGAAGAGGGTATGGTTGAAGTGCGGTAAAGGTTTTGATGTGTGGTTGGAGATGGTGCAGTGAAAAGTCATGCAGTGTGGGCACTACGTGCTGTGTTTGCATACTGTCAGTATGGAAGAGGGTATGGTTGACATGCAGCTTATATGTGCTTGGTTACTATGCTGTGTGCAGATTTGTTGAAGTTGGCCCAAAGTTGTGAAAATGTTGTGGTTAGGTTGGCAGTGACAACAATACTTTGTGAATGGCTTGAGCCTAGGACTTGAGGACACTCACGGCAGTAAGGCATTTTTGACTTTGCATCAGTTAGAAGGTGGTGACCTGTAAGGAATGGTTGTGGAGCACATTTCAGACACCATATAGCAGAAAAAGTGAGTTGCTATGTGCGTATGTTTGGTTTCGCAGGTGAGGTCACTGTTACAACATGGTAAAGTTTTTGATGTGTGGTTGGAGATGGTGCAGTAAAAAGTCATGCAGTGTGGGCAAGGGAGTGCACTGTTTGCATATCGTCAGTATGGAAGAGGGTATGGTTGAAGTGCGATAAAGGTTTTAATGTGTGGTTGTAGATGGTGCAGTGAAAAGTCATGCTGTGTGGGACTGGGTGCAACGTTTGCATACTGTCAGTATGGAAGAGGTTATGGTTGAAGTGCAGTTTATATGTGCTTGGTTACTATGCTGTGTGCAGATTTGTTGAAGTAGGCCTTATGTTGTGAAAATGTTGTGGTCATGTTTGCAGTGACAAAATACTTTGTGACTGGCTTGAGCCTAGGACTTGAGGACATGCACGGCAGTAATGTATTTTTGACTTTGCATCAGTTAGAGGGTGGTGACCTGTAAGGAATGGTTGTGGAGCACATTCCAGGCGCCAGAGAGCAGCAAAAGTGAGCTGCTATGTGTGTATGTTTGGTTTCGCAGGTGAGGTCACTGTTACAACATGGTAACGTTTTTGATATGTGGTTGGAGATGGTGCAGTGAAAAGTCATGCAGTGTGGGCACATGGGGCACTGTTTGCATACTGTCAGTATGGAAGAGGGTATGGTTGAAGTGCGGTAAAGATTTTGATGTGTGGTTGGAGATGGTGCAGTGAAAAGTCATGCAGTGTGGGCACTACGTGCAGTGTTTGCATACTGTCAGTATGGAAGAGGGTATGGTTGACATGCAGCTTATATGTGCTTGGTTACTATGCTGTGTGCAGATTTGTTGAAGTTGGACCAAAGTTGTGAAAATGTTGTGGTTAGGTTGGCAGTGACAACAATACTTTGTGAATGGCTTGAGCCTAGGACTTGAGGACACTCACGGCAGTAAGGCATTTTTGACTTTGCATCAGTTAGAGGGTGGTGACCTGTAAGGAATGGTTGTGGAGCACCTTTCAGATGCCATAGAGCAGCAAAAGTGAGCTGCTATGTGTGTATGTTTAGTTTCGCAGGTGAAGTCACTGTTACAACATGGTAAAGTTTTTGATATGTGGTTGGAGATGGTGCAGTGAAAAGTCATACTGTGTGGGCACTGAGTGCAGTGTTTGCATACTGTCAATATGGCAGAGGGTATGGTTGAAGTGCAGTTTAAATGTGCTTGGTTACTATGCTGTGTGCAGATTTGTTGAAGTAGGTCCAATGTTGTGAAAATGTTGTGGTTAGGTTGGCAGTGACACAATACTTTGTGAATGGCTGTGGGTAGGGTTGGTGGAGGCCGTGGTATGTTTCTGGATTCTGCTAATTGAGACCTGTTTTCATGAATGGGTGTTTTATGGTGTGGGGGAGTTGGGGTGAAGTGCTTCTACCTACGTATGTTACGTTTGTGCATAATGGTAGCTGCCCATGTGGGCACATGCACGGATCCACAGAGTTGTGCTGGGTGTGGGCAAGGGTGGACTGTTGTGTACAGGGCCAAAGGTGTGCTGGGTGCGCCTCAGGATCTTTTTGGATGCTGAAATAGTACATCCTTTAGCAGACGTTTCTGGTGGAGGGCCTTTGGAAGCAAAGGGACCGTGCATTGAGAGTGTTTAACAGTAAAAATGGAGTGGTGTGACATGCATGGTGGCAGTACATTGCTGTGGGTGTGTTCAAGGTCTACACTATTAGGCGCATGGCGTAGGACATAGGCCATTCACTCAAGAGCCTACGACTTGAGGAAACCCACAGCAGTAACTTGTATTTTGACTTTGCGTCAGTTAGGGTGTAGTGACCTGTAAGGAATGGTAGTGGAGCACATGTCAGGCGCCATAGAGCAGCAAAAGGGAGCTGCTATGTGGGTATGTTTGGTTTCGCAGGCGAGGTCACTGTTACAACATAGTAAAGATTTTGATGTGCGTTTGGAGATGGTGCAGTGAAATTCATGCAGTATGGGCACAGGGTGCACTGTTTTCATACTGTCGGTATAGAAGAGGGTATGGTTGAAGTGCAGTAAAAGTTTTGATGTGTGGTTGGAGATGGTGCAGTGAAAACTTATGCAGTGTGGGCACTGGTTGCAGTGTTTGCATACTGTCATTATGGAAGAGGGTATGGTTGACATGCATCTTATATGTGCTTGGTTACTATGTTGTGTGCAGATTTGTTGAAGTCGGCCCAAAGTTGTGAAAATGTTGTGGTTGGGTTGGCAGTGACGCAATACTTTGTGAATGGCTTGAGCCTAGGACTTGAGGACATTCACGGCAATAAGGCATTTTTGAGTTTGCATCAGTTAGAGGGTGGGGACCTGTAAGGAATGGTTGTGGAGCACATTTCAGGCGCCAGAGAGCAGCAAACGTGAACTGCTATGTGTGTATGTTTGGTTTCGCAGGCGAGATCACTGTTACAACATGGTAACGGTTTTGATGTGTGGTTGGAGATGGTGCAGTGAAAAGTCATGCAGTGTGGGGACAGGGTGCAGTGTTTCCATGCTGTCAGTATGGAAGAGCATATGGTTGAAGTGTGGTAAAGGTTTTGATGTGTGGTTGGAGATGGTGCAGTGAAAAGTCATGAATTGTGGGCACTGGGTGCAATGTTTGCATACTGTCAGTATGGAAGTGGGTATGGTTGAAGTGCAGCTTATATGTGCTGAGTGTGTGCAGATTTGTTGAAGTAGGCCCAATGTTGTATGTATGCATGTATGTATGTATGTCGATTTATATAGTGCCGGTAGCCCGCAGGCATCAGGGCGCTCTAACAGACAAACACACAATGAGTGGCCTCCTGTGGCTGTGTGCGGGCACAGTGTATATCAATGAAAAGTCCTCATCACCTAAACAGGTGAGTCTTCAGGTGTTTTCTAAAATTAAGGTGGTTTCCTTCTTGTCTGAGTGCCAGAGGGAGTCAATTCCACTGCTGTGCTGCTAAGACAATAAAAGATCTACTCATGCCAGTCTTAAGCTTGTATTAGGGCACTATTAGTAAGCTCTGTCCTTCCGAGCGTAACTGTCTTTGTGGGGTGTATAACACCAAGCAGTTCTTTGCATTGCTAGAGGCTTTCCCAAAAAGGCACTTGTGAACAAGTGTCATTGCCTTGAATTTTATCCTCTCTTCGACCCTAAGCCAGTGTAGTGATTTTCTGGCCGAGGTGATGTGGTCCCCTCTCCTAAGCTTCTTAACTAGCCTCACTGCATCATTTTCAGTAACTTGACATCTAGCCAAGTCTTACAGATGCACCGGTGAGTAGGGCATTCCCATAATCCAACCTGGATAGCACAATGGCCCTTGCAATTGTGGCCATGTTGCTTTCGTTGAGATATGGATTCATGGCCTTTATCAGGCGGAGGTAGTATGCTGTGTTTTTATACAAGTAGTTTACCTGTGCTTCTGAATTTACCAAGGAGTTCACCATCATACACAGGGTTTTAACCTGGTTGGAGACTTGAATTATAGCTTCATTTATCTGAAAAGTCTCGTACTCCTTCCCCAGCTTGGCTAGATTGCAACTGGACCCAAACAACATAAGTTTGGTTTTGGTATCATTAAGACACATCCAGTTTAGCTGCATCCATTTAGTGATTTTATCGTATACTTTTGCAATTTTCTCGCTATCCTGGATATGTGAACCTACTAATTCTAGGATGAGCTGGCTATCGTCCGCATAGTTGGTAAAGAACACTCCGGTGTCCACCAAAATATTACACAGACTTTGCATGTAAATATTAAAGAGCATTGGCGACAGACTAGCACCCTGAGGGACTCCGAATAAGATGGAAATTGGATCGGAGAAGTTATTTCCCCAATGCACTTTGGCTTGACGGTCAGTGAGGAATGATACCTGCCATTCTAGCGTGAACTCAGAACAGCCCACATTGTCTCTCAGTGCTTTAAATAATAGCTTATGATCAACTAGGTCAAAAGCCGCACTGAGGTCCAAATGTTGTGGTTAGGTTGGCAGTGGCACAATACTTTGTGAATGGCTCGTGCCTGGGACTTGAGGACAACCACAGCAGTAATGCATTTTTGACTTCACATCAGTTAGAGGGTGGTGACCTGTAAGGAATGGTTGTGGAGCACATTTCAGACGCCATATAGCAGCAACAGTGAGCTGCCACGCGTGTATGTTTGGTTTCGCAGGTGAGGTCACTGTTAGAACATGGTACATGTTTTGTTCTGTGGTTGGAGATGGTGCAGTGAAATGCATGCAGTGTGGGCACAGGGTGCACTGTTTGCATACTGTCAGTATGGAAGAGGGTATGGATGAAGTGCAGCAAACGTTTTGATGTGTGGTTGGAGATGGTGCAGTGAAAAGTCATGCTGTGTGGACACTGGGTGCAGTGTTTGCATACTGTCAGTATGGCAGAGGGCATGGTTGAAGTGCAGCTTATATGTGCTTGGTTACTATGCTGTGTGCAGATTTGTTGAAGTAGGCCCAATGTTGTGAAAATGATGTGGTTAGGTTCGCAGTGCCACACTACTTGTGAATGGTTTTGGGTAGGGGTACTGGAGGCGGTGGTATGTTTGTGGATTCGGCTATTTGCAACCTGTTTTCATGAATGGGTGTTTTATGGTGTGGGGGAGTTAGGGTGAAGTGTCACTACCTTCGTATATTACATTTTTGCATAATGATAGCTGCCCACATGGGCGCATTCGTGGATCCACAGTGCTGTGCTGGGTTGGGGCAAGGGTAGACTGTTGTGTGCATGGCCAAAGGTGTGCTGGGTGCACCTCAGGATCTTTGTGGATGCTGAAATAGTGCATCCTTTAGAAGACGTTTCTGGTGGAGGGCCTTTCGAAGCATAGGGACCATGCACTGAGAGTGTTTAATGCTAAACATAGAGTGGTGTGACATGGTGACATGCATGGTGGCATTACGTTACCGTAGGTGAGTTCAAGGTCTAGACTATTGGTTGCATGGACAAAGGACGTAGGCCGTATGCCATGCACTCAAGAGCCTAGGACTTGAGGACACCCACGGCAGTAATGCATTTTTGACTTTGCATCAGTTTGAGCGTGGTGACCTGTAAGGAATGGTTGTGGAGCACATTCCAGGTGCCATAGAGCAGTAAAAGTGAGCTGCTATGTGTGTATGTTTGGTTTCACAGGTGAGGTCACTGTTAAAACATGGTAACGTTTTTGATGTGTGGTTGGAGATGGTGCAGTGAAAAGTCATGCATTGTGGGCACAGGGTGCAGTGTTTGCATACGGTCAGTGTGGAACAGGGTATGGTTGAAGTGCAGCTTATATGTGCTTGGTTACTATGCTGTGTGCAGATTTGCTGAGGTAGGCCCAATGTTGGGAAAATGTCGTGGTTAGGTTGACAGTGACACAATACTTTGTGAATGGCTCGAGCCTAGGACTTGAGGACACCCACGGCACTAATGTATTTTTGACTTTGCATCAGTTAGAGGGTGGTGACCTGTAAGGAATGGTTGTGGAGCATATTTCAGATGCCATAGAGCAGCAGAAGTAAGCTGCCATGCGTGTATGTTTGGTTTCACAGGTGAGGTCACTGTTAGAACATGGTACATTTTTTTCTGTGGTTGGATATGGTGCAGTGAAAAGTCATGCAATGTGGACACAGGGTGCACTGTTTGCATACTGTCAGTATGGAAGAGGGCATGGTTGAAGTGCGGTAAAGGTTTTGATGTGTGGTTGGAGATGGTGCAGTGAAAAGTCATGCTGTGTGGGAACTGGGTACAGTGTTTGCATACTGTCAGTATGGAACAGGGTATGGTTGAAGTGCAGCTTATATGTGCTTGGTTATAATGCTGTGTGCAGATTTGTTGAAGTAGGCCCAATGTTGTGAACATGTTGTGGTTAGATTGGTAGTGACACAATACTTTGTGAATGGCTTTAGATAGGGGTGGTGGAGGCCGTGCTATGTATGTGGATTCTGCTAATTGCGACCTGTTTTTGTGAATGGGTGTTTTATGGTGTGGGGGAGTTGGGGTGAAGTGCTGCTACCTACATATGTTATGTTTTGTGCATAATGGTAGCTGCCCACTTGGGCGCATGCACAGATCCATAGTGTTGTGCTGGTTGTGGGCAAGGGTGGACTGTTGTGTGCATGGCCGAAGGTGTGCTGGTTGCACGTCAGTATCTTTGTGGATGCTGAAATAGTGCATCCTTTAGCAGTGGTTTCTGGTGGAGGGGCTTTGGAAGCAAAGGCACCATGCACTGAGAGTGTTTAACGGTAAATATGGAGTGGTGTACAGAAATTATAGTGTGCAATGTAGAGGTTCAGTATGTTATTGGTGTATGCGTGTGTGAAAATTTCACAGCAGCCAATGAGGGAGTGTTGGAAAAATGCCAGTGAAAGGGAAGAAGTATTGTGTCTGCTTTACTGGGGCGTGGCCCACACTGTAGATGGGAAGGCCCACGTGCCACATCCTGCCCTTCTGAGCATGGAGCCTTCGCAAATGGAACTGTGGGGATTCTCCAATGAGGTGTGGAGGGTGTTGTTCACAGGAAGGAGCAGTGACATATTTACCCAAACTTCGATGCAGTTAGGTTGGCAGAGATAGATAGATGCTGAGTTCTGCTAGTGGGTGATACCTTTGTGCGCGATCTGCACAGGTATGCCGTGGAAACAGGTTTTATACTGACTTGAGTTGGAAGGAGTGTAGACTTTTTGGAGCACAGTATATGAGTGGGGTTTCGGGTGCACGGATTTCCTTTGCAAATGTGTGGCCTCTGCCAGTACTGTTGATGTGGTAGTCATACATTTTGGAGCACTATATTTGGGGTACATGTCGTGCTTATGTTTACTCGTGCATCTAAAGAAGTTGATGACAGCAGTGATGCAGATGTTTCCCACTGCCAAGGTGATTTTCTCATTGAAATGCCAAGAGGAGCATGGGAACATGCCGGTGTATTTTGTCCACAGCCAGAAGTCAGGAGATGTTGGATAAACAGAAGCATGTGTGACTTTAATTTCTGAACCGACTATGAAAGCATTAATAAGCAGCAAGATTTCCAGTGGTTACAAGGAAATTGTATTTTTTTTACCGACATTGGCAATGGTGTTTTATTTGCCGCTCTGCACGAAGCATTGCAGAGAATCCTGTAGAAATCTAAGAGAAGCGTTTATCTTTAGTCGAGAAAAATGTCAGGAGGAGAAGCAAAGAGACAGTTAGCAAAAGAGAGAAAACAAAACAAAATGTATGCACATTTATGTACATAACAAAAACACGACAAAAAAACAACAAAACAAAATCAGTGTTTTTAGAGACAGTACTAAAGACACAATCCCCTACCCTGTTTTACATTCCCCCACCCCTTCCCCTCCTAGCATGGTAACTCTGCAGATTCCACAGTACTTTGCGATTAGACGTGCCACATCCGGCTCTTTTTAGGATCTCAGCTATGGCATGGACACTGTGGAGGCTAAACCATTGCGCAATGTGGTTGCTGGTTTCGGTGTGTACACAAGCACTGTGGCAGAAGGTATGTTTGTAAAGAGAAATGTAGGAGGCTATGGTGAAAGTGTGCAAGGTAAGGGGCAGGCATCATGTGTGAATGCATGCACTGCAGGCACTTGCTTAACGTTGCTAACATACATTCCATGCTACTATTGTGGGATAACATTTCCGACATTTGTAGTGCATGGATTACAGTGGAAAGGCCATTTTGTGCAGTGTACAAGGTATGTGGCAGGCATCCTGTTGTCATGAATGCAGTGTGTGTATCATATGATATGTTGTGATATGATATTCTGTGGCGTGAAGATGCGATGCGGAAAGGGAGGCAGAACAAAGGCCACACACAGACATTGATCCCGCTAGGCCAGGTGACACTGAGTGTGCAAGTGAATGGGAAGGGGGAGGACAAAGTGGAGTGCATGGGAACAACAAAATCAGCAATACTTGCAACTACTGCCAGCGCTGGCAAGTGGAAGGATAAGTGTAGACATTAAGTGGTGGGTGGCCTGTTAAGGTTGCAGAAAGTCCCCAAATGCCGGGGTTGGTAGAAAGCCAGTGCAGGGGTGGACCTGTTGGGAGGGAGGTGGCCTAGGGTACAGATTACAGGGTCAGTATGAAAATCAGTGCACAATCATTTTTAGGCAGGAAGTGAGCAGGGGACAAGAGGGGAAAAAGAAGAAGCAATTGGAAAGGTTTTGAGGTGCTTTCAGACCCTAAAATGGTTCTCATCAATTTCCAGGGAGGCAGAGAGCCTATTCCAGAGGGAGGCCGTAGCAGAAGAAAGACCTCTACCACCAACTGGTTGCATGTAAAAGCAACTGACCCTGAGGGAGCAGATATTTAGGAAGTGAAAGTGCAAAGTATTGAGGTCCAAGGGACCAGAAAGCCTTCTGCATAATGCACATTGCTTTTATTTTATTCTTCACAGCCACTGGGAGCTATTGCAGACATTTTAGTCCAGCAGAGACATAATCCCTGGCATTCAGGCCAAGAACAAGTTGCGCAGTCCTCTTATAGATGAGCTGCTGAGGGCGGAGAGTGGAAGCTGACAGATTTAAAAAGAGGCTGTGGCAATAGTGTAGCGTACAAAGAAGCACAGCCGTGCACACACTGACCTTTTGGGAACTGACATTAGGTTGGTTTGATATATTCAGTGGTGGCTTTGGTGCCAGCTTTTTACGATTTATATAGAAGGTGGGTTAGTGGGTAACACATTTTGTAGCATTGTTGGAGGGAAAGAAGAGAGTTCCTGTTTTGCTAACACACTGTATGATACGGGTAAATGAACATGTTGCAAGCAATTACCATTAAATTGCCACTTCATGGTAGGAGATGAGAGGAAAACCAGTATGCTTTTCAAACACGTAATAGACGCTTAGAGGAAGATATTGTGCATAGAGGCACTAATAACAGAGTTGTAAACATAGTGCCAATACAATGTTCATACCTTTCTTTTGTGGTGATGGGTGCTCATGTGGATGAATGTGCATGCACAAATTGTGCAATGTTTGAGTGAACTTTCCACTGGACATGCTTTCCAATAACAGCACACTTGTAGGCTGATTTTTTAACGGTACATATGAGGTCTTGTGGAGAACAGTGTTAGATGATGACGTCTTGGATGGCATTGGTGGATGCGTGTGTGACTACTTAACAATACCCAATAAGGGGTTGGTGGGAAGAGGATAGTGGAAAGGGAAGAAGGAGTGTTCGTGCTTCACTGGGGCACGGCCCTCATGATACTTTGGGCAGGGCATATGCCACAATCTGTGCTTCGCACCATGCGGGACAATGGAAATGGCACTATGGGGATCATACAATCAGGTACCGAGGGTGTGGGTCACAGGAAGGGGAGATAATACTGGTATTCATTACTCTGCGTAGTGAGGCTGGCTGACATGGAGAAATGCATTGTGTTGACTTTGGGTGATGCCTTTGTGATAGATCTGCACAAGCAAGCCCAGGAAAGAAACTTTCATGGCAATTTCCGTTTGGAAGCAGTTGACGCATTGTGGTGCGCTGTCGATTACCTCCGTTTAGCTGATATGCATGTACGTTGGAGACAACTGTCCAGTTCTGCTAGGTTGCAATTAGGTTACGTTGGTTACTTGTCTTGTTTACGTTTGCCCTGTCGACTGAAGAGACTGATGAATGCAGTGAAGAGGCTTTTACCCACTGCCCAAGTGGTTTTGTCTGCCATACCACCAACAACAGTATGGACCACTCATATTGGCTGTTGTTCCCAGCTAGAAGTTGGAAGGTGTCTGATTAACAGAAGCATGTCTGATTTTATGTCCACTCCTGGCATGTTTTTTTGTAACAATGGCATCATTAGTTCTGCAAATGCGGAGTTATTCCAATGAAATGGCATTTCGTTGTCGTCCATTGGTAATGCTGTTCTGTTCGCTCATTTCCAAGATGCACTCAAAAGGTTCCTGTCAGATTGTGTGGACGAAAAGAAGCAGATCATAAAAAAAAGATAATTAAAAAACACAACGGCTCCTTTCAGAGCCACCTCTACAAACGAAAGCCCTTACCCTGGTTGACATTTCTTGCCCCACGCACGCACGCAGCACGAAAGCCTCATCCAGCGATTTTCAGGCCGGTGGCCATGGAAATGGGACTGTGCAGGCTGAGGGATTGCGCAACAACATTTCTGGGTGCGGTGTGTACATAGGGGACTGTTGTACAGATGTGCTAGTGTTACATGGAAAGCGCACGTGCCAAAATCTGCATTTCTCAGCATGCTGGCCATTGGAAATGCGACTGTACAAATTGTCCAACGAGGTGGTCAGAGTGTACGTCACAGGAAAGCGTGGCCATATTTTGTTTCATTACACTGTGTAGTGAGGCTGGCACAGATGGCGAGATGCACAGTTTTCATAGTGGGTGATCCCTTTGTGGTAGATCTGCTCCAGTATGCCGTGGAAAGAGGCTTTAATGGCAATTTCAATTTGGAGGAAGTGGATGCTTTATGGTGCGATGTCGCTGTCTGTACTTTGGACCATTTGCTTGCAGAACTGTACACGTTGTGGTCCTGCACTATGGAGCAGTGCTTTTGGGTTCCATAGCTTGTTCAAGTGTGTACCGTCAACTCAAAAAGATGATGAAAGCAGTGAAGCGCATTTTTCCCACTGAGAAGGAGCTTTTCTCATGTATACCACCAAGTCCAGTATACATTTATTCCAATGAATGTTATCACCAGCCAGAGGTCGGAAGGCGTCTTATCAACAGAAGCATGTGTAACTTCTTGCATGCTGCTGGGTTGTACTCCTGTGAGAATGAGAACATTGGTTATCGATATGTGCACCTTCTCAATGGAAATGGCATTTCATTGACGCCCAGTTGCAATGACATTTTGTTTTCCAATCTACAGGCTGCACTGAAGACGCTATTGTTAGAATGTGAGGCAAAGTACAACAAACAAAAACACTTATAAAAACCTGAAAATAAAATGTTCTAGCAAGCAACTTTTGAGATCCACCACTACAAACGACATCCCTTACCCTGGTTGACATTTATTCCCCGACTCCCGCACGCGCAAACTTGGAAAAGTCAACGGACATCGGAACAGTTGCAGGGTTGCACGTGTGACATACGCCCCTTTTGCACATGGCCACCATACATTTGGGCCTGTGCAGGACACAGGATTGGTTAATAGGGTTTCTGGGTGTGGAGTGCATGCACAAACTGTGGTACACACTATATTTGTGGAGCAAAATGCAGAGGGTGCGCTTATGGCTGTGTGTTGCACGAGCCACAGCGTATGCTTTGTGGGGTAGTTATTCATACATTAATTCACAGTGAATGGAAAACAGAGTCCAGTGGGTGCTGATTGTGGCTTGTATCATGTGGATTTGTACGCATATGAAGTACCCACAATGAAGTGATTGATTTTGGTTTGTCTGTTTGAGACTTTGGTGATGTGCGATCATGACGATATTATTTTTGTTCATTGTGGAGGGAAAATTGTACAACATGTAACATGATTTGCAGTGCCATTTGCGCTAAAGGAGGCACTGGCCAGGGTATGCGTCTGTTTCTGACCTTAGCATAATTTTTTATCCCAGTACACAGACACCCATGTCAGCGTGTTATTTTTCATTTCGTCCGGAAATGGAGAAAGCGCAGCACATTGTGAAGAAGTGTATTTGTGCCTTTTTATGACGTGTGCCAATGTCGTACTTTACAAATTGGAATTTGACGGTTCACAGCACGAAGAGTTTTCCCCACACATAACGTTCCTCTTAACATTACTGCATTTCTGTTTTCTGCACGGCCTACAGAAATCGCCTTGCTGCCTTTTTTGGGAGTATAAGAATAATGTCTGTGGTAGGTGTTGCGCACTTGTGCTCTTGAGAATGCACTGCAACATGTAAAACCATCTCTTTCAACAGCCACCCATTTCTTCCCGTTTCAACTGCAGTGTTTTCCACAGTACTACGGTTCCTTCTATTTAGCAAACAATCTGTGGCGGGTATACGATGCGCGGCACCCTGCCTCCCTTCATTGGCACTTACATTGTTGCACTCTGAAAGGAGGTTTCTTTACTTACCTTTTCTCATTTTCCAGTTCATTAGTATTTCTTTTGGTCTTGTAGCAAACACCACCGAAGGCCCGAAAGGCAAGGGCTGGTACGGAAGGGCCACCACCTACCGAGATATTGTAGGGGACATGCACAGAGAGGGTAATGTTGGGTGGCCCTCCCTTAAATAGCCACCATTCATTGACATGCTCCCGGTTGAACTCTTCCCAAGTGCTTTAAAGTAGCTTCCCTCTGTAGATTACTGGGTTGTAGTACATCCGCACTACAATGCCCTTTGGCAGGCAAGGATCATTAGCGCAGCATATGGTGTAAAAAGGTCTTTTAATGCTCCGGTGCCGTACAGGAGTGCCCCTGTTGTCGGCCGCAGTCTATGTAGAGAATGCTGTACATGAAATTAACCTACTGCATTTTTGGCAGGGTAGTACCATGCTAACTAGTCCCTTACGCTTGAATTGCTGTTCTCGTTGCATGTGGTATAAACAGTTCATGGTACGCCATTAGCCGGAGGACTAGCATACACGGAGATGAATGAATTGTGAAATGAAATGTGTCCAAAAAAGCAGACTGGATTTAAATAAATAATTGCACAAAAAATAAAGGAGATTTTGCTGTGGGCTATCTGAACTGCTTGAAAATTGTTTTGTAGGGCATTATACTAATAACAAGCATATAGAAACTCCACCAAATGCCCTGGCAAATGCTTTGGATCAAGGACTGAAGATCAACATTCTGGAATTCTGTATTAGTTGGCAAACTAAACCATTCTCATAACGTTTTAAAGCAGATCACTTTGGTGGTTACCAAGGTCAAAAGAAAGAGAAAGCTGCAGCAAGACTCTTTGCATTACAGATGCAATCCTTTCAACCCAGAGAGAGCTGGGTGACAAGTTACTAGAGGATGGGGTCATGGATGTAGGAGAGGACGGGGAGAGGTACCGTGAATAACCTTTAGGCCACTGTCCTAGTTAGCAATACAGGTTGTCATTATTGCAGGGATGAGGCCTTTGGGAAAGTAGGTGTCCTAGGGGACTCTATCCACTGCTATCGCCACTCTCAAACCTCAACGCCGAATGTTTCCCCCTCCAAACACAGCAGCATTAGCACCTACAACAAACACATATTATGACAACCAGACAGAATGCAACCGTACCATGAATCATTTATTATGTATCTGTCAGATGTGGCATTATGGTCGATGTGTAATTGAGGGGAGAAATGTGTATTGTTGTGTGGATAGAACTGCTAGCAGGTCATCTCTCAGGTTGAAAGATTTTCTGATTGCCCCTCTTTCTTCTTCCTCTGTTAGTGCTGTTGGTATTTCTTGCCAGTCTACCATAAACGCTTTTAGAACTCATGTCTCTCTCCCGGTGTCCAGTATAAGACAAAGAGTCATTTTGTTGGGCCGATCTTCTCCTGCCAATTTTCTAGAAAGAGATGATTTAAGTAAACTGAATTGTACTAGTCACTGACCACCTGATTGTGTATTTTTGGATGTAACCTATGGGAATGTGGACATTGTGATAGCTACTTTACATGAAGGGCCAATCATACTAAAGATCTGAAACTTAGTGAAGATGTGATTGTGTTATTACCACATATCCCAGCTTGTCTCTGGTCCCAGCATGCCAACAATGTAGATTACACATGCAGTGTACAGCCCGTTATAATTCAAATTGGTTCCTTTAAGCGCCTCCTAAAAACTCCACAGTATCTGTTATGCTCTGGAGTAAAATAAGGTATAGCTACTGATATCCAGACTATAGTGCAGCAAGGAAGAGCTAGTCCTTGTAATATCCCCATTCTACCTGTAAGGAAAACTGATAAAAATGCATAGCTTTGTGCAGGATCTCTGTGATGTGCATTCTCTAGAGTTACCTTCCTTTACAGTGATGCCAAGTCCAGCAAACATTATTTCATGTATTACACTTTCAACTGTCTTTTTAGCTATATTAGAGCTCTACTATGTTTTTTTGTCTATGTAACCATTCACATAGCGTGTCAATATGTGTTTGGCTTTGTACAGAGGATCATAGTACACAAGGGTGATGCAACCAAAGTAGTCTACTCAGTCCCCCACTTTGTTTTCCCAAATACTCAAGGTAGATTTAGATGACATTGTTTTCGCTGGGTAATCTATATTGGCCTTAAGTCGTGGCTGTTTCTGTTCTCCTTTCTGTAGCATTGCAACTATCAAAATATGTGTTCCTAGGCTGTCCATTGACTGCTTTGGTAACGCTTGATATTACTGCTTTGTTAATCAAGACAAAATAAAACAGTACTTTTCCACTTCTCATCTCTCATAATATTAACTAATAATGATGAATTAATCCCACAGTACTCTGACTCATTATCCTGTCCTAAACACTGCCTTTTTGTTCCCTGGACCAATAGATGTTCAATCTCATCATTTTATTGCTTTCACAGCCATAAAAGATTTCTGGAATCGGTCACTGCAGCTGCATGATGTACCTTTGTAAAACCCTCATCTCATCAACATTGTTGATGGTTCATGGCAACATTATCCACAGGGAAAACTAGTTTATGTTTATACTGTGTGTTCCTGCAAACCGTACTAAAAAGGTCACCACCACCCATCACTCGGGTTACACATTAGCAAAAAATATATATATCAAAGTGCACACTGATTATTTCTATACCTTTAAGGTTGTTCCTAAATAGAGATATCTCTGGAAACAACTGACTTCAGCAGGAAGTTAAATGCATTTTAAATCTCTGATTTACTTTATGCGCTTATGTAGCCTACTGAAATCGACATTGTCAAGTGTGTCTACATCGGGCTTTACATGAAGAGGGATGGTCTGGGCCAACAACGTAGCCAAGGAAGTGGCTCTTTCGACCTCTCAAGTTCTGCAAAGTTACTTAGATGATAACATAGAGAATCCACTTTTACCTCATTACGAGACCTCAGAAATCAGGAGGAGGCAAAAGAGAGAGAGAGAGTTTAGAACCATGGATCATGGTATGGTACCTGTTGAATTCAGACCATCTTGGGCATTCCTCCGATGGCTGTTTGCTAGTTATAAGTGTTATGTGACCTTATTTGTCCTCAGTGCACTCTGGATGGGGCATGTTCACAAAGGGAGAACATTAACATAGTGAAAAGGGAGTGGTATGCTCTGGACTTTTCTTCTGCGGTCTCACAATACTGCAGATCATGTGTTATTTGTCAACAATACAATGGAGGAAAAATAATGAAAGTGGACAGTGGCCGCTTTAATAATCTAAAAGTCCATTTCATCCAGTTACTTAAAAGCAGAGGATTTGATTATGTTTAAGTGCTGCTGGGCACCTTTTCAGGATGGTTAGAGACTTATCGCAGCTGAACAGTAGACACAAAGACAGTAGTAAATTACTGGTTACTTTGCACCGAGATCTAGGGCACTAATCAATATAAATAGTGGCCAAGGCTCTCATTTCATATGTCAGGTGGTAAAGGAGCTCCGTGCAGTCTTTGCAGTCTTGCAAATACAGCAAAGACTCCACTGTCCACTCCTTCAAAGTCATCTGTAGCCGTTGAAAACCATAATAGTGTGCTTAAGAACAGATTAGCAAATCTCTGTGCTGAAACACATTTTTACTTACAAGATGTGTACCCTCTGGTTTTAATGAGTATGCAGAGTCAGTGCAACAGAAAATAGTTCCAATTAGATGTTTATGGGGTGGTTGATGTGCCTTACCATCACTGGGTATAACTGATGTAAATCTACTTTTGGATGAATATGTACTGCTTAATTTCTGCAAGGCTTTGAGCAAGTGTATGATGATCAAAGCAAAATAACACCTTGTAATGCTTCAGGCCCTTAGATTAGGTGAAATAAAAGAGAAAGTCAAAATGCAGCTGCTAGTTGTTGGAATTTTGCATTTTCTCAAATTGAAAAGCAAAGTAGATAACTTGTCAATTTCACAAATTTCAAGAAAAAGTATTGTTAGCTTCTCACAAATTTCAAATAACTTGTCAATTTCACAAAATTCAAAATAAGTGGGTTGGTGGTTTCTCACAAATTTCAAGAAAAGACACTAGCTTGTCAGTGAGCACTTGCTCTGTACTAAGTTCACTTGTCAATGTTGCTCCAATTAGTTGTTGAAGTTTTTAGATTGTCAATTGCATGTTGCATCACATGTTTGACGTTCCTGCAACATTCTAGTGGTAAAAGTAATCCTTCAGGGTTCTAGTGGTAGGAATTGCCTTTTGTGCCCCTAATATATGTTACTCCACATATATTATTATTACTAGAGGTTGTTTGTTGATCCTTTTGATGCCCTCTATTAGAGGTTGCTTTTTGATCCTTTTGGTGCACTCGACACGTGTTTCTCAAGATAAAGTGATCTGGTTCCTTAGGAGGGTTTTATTTATGAAAGACAACGGTAGCGGCAAAGTAAATACATCTTGTAAGTACTAGGTTTGCTGGCAGTTAGGTTTGAATTGAGAATGTGTAGAGAGGAGGGAAAAGATGGGAGAGGCAAAAGGGTCACATAGAGTGTCTCAGGGATAAAGTAAAAGAAGTGGTTCCTTAGGAGGGTTTTATTTATGAAAGACAACGGTAGCGGCAAAGTAAATACATCTTGTAAGTACTAGGTTTGCTGGCAGTTAGGTTTGAATTGAGAATGTGTAGAGAGGAGGGAAAAGATGGGAGAGGCAAAAGGGTCACATAGAGTGTCTCAGGGATAAAGTAAAAGAAGTGGGTACTCACAATTATGATTTGCTAATAGTTTGGTCAATGGTATAAAGTCTGGGTGGCTGTAGTCCACATGCAAAATATACTATAGTATGAGGGGATTCAATTCGTGTTGTTTGTCCTGGTAAAAAAAATATATGACAAATATAAAGGGAACTTGTTGTGCACCTATTAAGCTGTTGTGCAATATACATCTTTGGTAGAGCTTACATGGTACTGGGGTTGGAGAGGGATCCACAGTCTGTGGTCTTACCTGAGTTAATGCTGAAGAATTAAGTCCATACTGGGTATGGGTGGCTGAGGGGACTCATTTTGTGCTGTTTGTCCTGTAAAGACATATGACAAATATATAGGGAAGTTGTTATGCACCAATAAAGCTGGTGTGTAGTATACATCTTTAGTAGAGCTAGCATGGTACTGGGGTTGGAGAGGGATCCACAGTTTGTGGTTTTACCTGAGTAAATGTTGAAGCATTAGATCCATGCTGAGCAAGTGTATCACGTTTAATGATTTACAGGTGAAGGAAACACTTCTGAATTAGCAGGAACACATGTGCCACATGCTGAACCAGGGGACTCAATATTTGTCAAACTTCGTCATCGAAAAACATCACTAACCTCCATGTAGAAGGGGTCTTACCAGATGCGTTTGGTTTCTATTACTGCTGTTTAGTGCCAGGAATTGTCAATCTGGGTGCATGTCAGCTAATGTAAAAAGGCAGTAGCTCTTGGAGATTGTCCATCCTATGTGAATGGCTAATACTCTGCTCATTTAATTTTTGTTGGTTCTAAAAACAAATCAGATAATGTAAAGAATGAAAAGTAAAACAAATATATATATATATATATATATATATATATATATATATATATATATATATATATATATATATATATATATATCACCAATGTTGAGGACTACTTTCCAATACATGGTAGGGAAGTGAACTTGAGAATATAATAATGACAGCTGAATTGAAAAGATGGCTCTTGTGGAAAAGGTGTTGGGTTGTTGCCTGGCTGGTGGAAATGTGGGTATAGTGGTACATAGTTCTTAGAAATGCACTATCTTTTAAGTTTTATTGCTACTGGAGATGAATGTACAGATGATGGACAAGTTCCCCCTGGTTGGTATAGACTTGCTAACTGAGTGTCCATGGGACATTCACCACCATTGTTTCTGAAACTACTACTATTATGTTTAATTCAGTTCTGCCTATGATATATCAGAACACCCTGCAAGGTTTCCGGAAATGAAGAAGACATATTTCGGATCAGATCTGGTGATTTCATGATGTATTGTGCTCGATATGTGTTTTTTATTTCACAGGAAAGAAAATGAAGACGATTAACAGAGTGGAGGGCAAATTGTAAAATGGGAAATACAGCATTTGACATAACAACACACTAGATACATCTCCGACCCTCTACCCAAAGCAATACATATGTTGAAAGCTTATAGTTGCTGTGAAATCCATGGCGAGGAAGGCCCCAACTGTTTGCTCTTGTGTCACAGTGATACATTATCCGGTGCGTTTGATAAACAAGAGAATCTATACACTACAAATCTCCCGTTTATTGACACAACTTGTACATATTTCCAGTAATCTTGTTCTTATAATTTGAGGCTGAAATATTTTCATGGCCCACTATTGCAGAACAGCAGCTTTAGTACACTGCATCTAGCAAAAGAGAGCCAAGGGGCTTTCCTAAGGACAATTTTGTTTCCTAAACCTTTATCAGGATTACAAGTAACATATACATTTTCAACTTTTCAAAAGGAGCTGGTATTTATTTAGCCTAACAGAAAGTACTGTTTTCTGGCCAGCACAAATAGAAATCTATGGAATGGTGCTATTTGAGTACTGCACTGTGGAAGGTCTGTAAGTGACAGTTTCATGATTACAAGATAGAAAGCTAGAAAAGGCAATTGGTGGTATTATTATTATTATTGGGGGACAATAGACCACTGTGGAAGCTAATGATTGTGGGCTGGGCTGGACATCATTTCTGAATTAGTGCCATGACTGAAACCTTACCATCCAGAAAGATTTTTTAAATAATATCTGTGTGTGAATGATTTGAATGGGACATGGTGTTTGCAGAAATGCAGGACTTCTTGAACCAATAATCATGCACAATCCATGATGATATTGAGCAGCAAGCCTGAGTAAAATTTATGCGAAAGCAATGAGTGATTTTTGACTTTGGCAGACACTGTCAATCTAGTCAGGGTGGAGATGTGAATTCACTAAGTGTGATGAAGTGACTTTTGCACTGCAGAAGTACAATAATGCATAGAGGTTAACACACCCACTCATCCCTCACAGCTCTACAAAGCAAGAACCAACACCATAATAAAGGTAAAACAGGTATAGTTAAGAGCTATACCTCCTTCGCTTTTTTGGTAACATAGCCAACGAAGGCTATACTCTCAAGAGGGGTGTGAACGTGGTTCAGTAGCAATGAAAACAGTGAGGTAGAACAGTCCAAAATAAAGGAATCTCCAATCAAGGTTATTTGAAATGTATACACTTTAATCAAACACACCATGCACAGTATTAGCTAAATTGAAAACACTACAAACAACCTCACCCCTGTAGAAGGAATATAGAAAATGCAAAGATATCAGATACAGCACTCTGTCAGCAAATGAGATGGGGTAGAAAAGACAATTAACCTGTTAAGTGCTAAGCACGAGTATGCTTCTCATTTTTTGCATAGACTTGATTAAAGCTCAGCAGTAAACTGGTTAAAGACCACATTGTTCAAAAAGGATATTCTTGGATGCAGAAGGGGTAAAAGTGAACTATCCTGCTTCTTGGGCCTTTTTGCGCTACTTGGTGCACTGGCCCAACCGAGCAGACTTTCTGGCACTCAGAGGTGCTCTGACTACCAATCCAGGGACTTAGGGACAAGATGAGTCTCTTTGGTATGCTTCCAAACATGGGGGAGACTGACACACAACTGCAGGGGTCCTTCAACATGGTGAGGTTATTGGTACTGCTCTGGCTGGTAGAGAGGCCACTCTTGCTTCAGCAGCATGTAACTCCTAAGGTTGCAGTGATTATAAATCCAGGGTTTCTTGGACAATATGGTTCCTTGTTATTGTGCTTCCAAACACAGGGGAGGCTGTCACACAGCTGCAGGGGTCCTTCAACATGACGAGGTCCTGGGTAGCACTGTGGCTGGCAGAGAGGCAGGTCTTGTTCCAGCAGCAGGTTCACTCCAAAGGTCTATGGGGATGGTTAGGAGACATAGTGTCATGCCTGCGCCATGGGCGCATCCATTTACGCTCAATACGGACTATTTGTTTATCATTTATTTACAACAGACTCTTGGATCCATCTATATTTACTTTGGGAACTTTATTTCCCATTTGCGAGACTTTGGTGCTTTATTATTATTTCCAACAAACTACGCATACCATAATGCACTTGGCTACAAGCATCGATTCCTGGCTGTTCCTATTGGTCATCGGAGGAACTACACCCCCCAGAAGCCCTAGGGATTTGCTCTGCTTCCACCAGCCCAGGAACAGAAACGGAGGTGGCCGATTGCCTGCAGGTGTGCTTAGCCAGGTGCAACCAATTAGCCTGCCTCTGTGCTGGGCTAGGCAGTATAAAAGGCTGCTGCCTGCAGTGGCTCAGCCTCTTGCATCTGAGAGTCCTTCCTCCACCTTTCGCGTCTGCCTACGGATCTTGTATGCTGTTTACCTTCACTCCTGCTTGGACCCTGCCTTGTTGCTTGCTCCACCCTGCTGCCTCCAGCCATAGCCTTCCAGACTCCCTGCCTCACAGCCCTGCTCCTCTGGGCTCTCCACACTGCAGCTGATCACGCTCTGCTTCCTTCCAGCCTCCGCCCTTGCCCTGCTGGGCTCTCCACACTGCAGCCGATCACGCTCTGCTGCCTTCCAGCCTCCGCCCTTGCCCTGCCGGGCTCTCCACATTGCAGCCGATCACGCTCTGCTGCCTTCCAGCCTCCGCCCTTGCCCTGCCGGGCTCTCCACATTGCAGCCGATCACGCTCTGCTGCCTTCCAGCCTCTGCCCTTGTCCTCTGGGCTCCCTGCACTGCAGCCTGCCTCACTCCGGCTGCCTTCAGCCCTTGTCTTCTGGGCTCCCTGCTCTGCAGCCTGCCTCACTCCAGCTGCCTTCAGCCCTTGTCTTCTGGGCTCCCTGCTCTGCAGCCTGCCTCACTCCGGCTGCCTTAGTCCTTGTCCTCTGGGCTCCCTGCTCTGCAGCCTGCCTCACTCCGGCTGCCTTCAGCCCTTGTCTTCTGGGCTCCCTGCTCTGCAGCCTGCCTCACTCCGGCTGCCTTAGCCCTTGTCCTCTGGGCTCCCTGCTCTGCAGCCTACCTCACTCTGGCCACCTACAGCCCTTGTCCTCTGGGCCTTCCTACTTTGCAGCTTATCACGCTCCGCTGCCTACTACCTACCTTTTCCGCTGGGTGCTCGGCCTAGCAGCCCTCTACAGTCCTCTGCTACCTTCTACGTTCAGCGGCCCTGTCCCTCAGGGTTCACTCCTTACTGCCCGGGCCTTCTGGGTTCCTTGCCGTGAAGCTTGCTTTACTCTGCTGCCCTAAGCCCTTTTCCTCTGGGCTTTCTACCTCACAGTCCTACTCCTGTGGGCTTACTCATTGCTTCCCTGCTCCTCTGAGCTCTCAACCTTGTTCCTTACTGTCCTCTGCTATCCTATCCTGTTACACGACTTTCCCTTCATTTCCTTCTGCTAGTTTGCTATCACCTCCTTTCCTGGATTTGTCTGTAGTATCTTCTCTTGTACTGTTTGTAGACCCTTTTGTACAGAGCTTGTCTGTTGGTTCCCATCAGTCAACCTCTGCCCCTTCCCTTGTCTCGTTTCTACATTACAGACATCCATAGCTGCTGTTCCAAGTCATGAGCAAACAGTGTGGGCCTCTGTTATAGCAAACTGTGCAGAAGGCTAGAGTATTACCAAGGTTCGTGGAATACTCTTTTCCTATATCTGCATACACCCCAAGAGGGTATTTATTCTGTATCTTTTCCCTTGCTACTCTTGCCTACTCTTCGTTCTCTTTCCTTTCCGCTGTGTGTGTGTCATGATGCCTACCTCCAAGGAGCCAGGTCGGGCCCAGCAACCCCAGAGGCAGACATCATTTTCCCCAGGGAAGTCTCAGCGGGCCCAAGTCGGGGCCCTTTGGACTCAGTAATAGTGGATCTATTCTCCAAAATGGCCCATTTTATCCGTTTAAAAGGATTGCCGTCAGCTTCCACCTTGGCCAAGGAATTTATGGAAAATATAGTGCGGTTACATGGTTTCCCTTCCATATTAGTCTCAGACCGTGGAAATCAATTTATCTCCCACTTTTGGAAGAAATGTTGCCAACTAGCACAAATAGACGTGCGGTTATCCACCAGCCACCACCCCCAGACCGACGGACAAACCGAGAGAACCAATCAGACTCTTGAGCAATATCTGCAGTGCATGTTACACCAATCCGAGTTAAATTGGAAAGACATCCTTTGGATTGCAGAATATGCATAAAACAATTCAGTGCATTCTGGAACCGGACAGACTCCTTTTTATACCCTGTATGGTCACCATCCTCGGACCTCTGACCTAGATCCACCTCTGACCCTGGAGATGCCTGCAGTAAATCACCTACATTCCACAATAACCCAAGCCTTCAAAGAAGCTACAACCCACTTACAGCAAGCCAAGAAAAAGTATAAAGAAAACGCTGATTTGCACCGAAGTAAAACTCCTCCTTACCAAGTAGGAGATCAAGTATGGCTAGCAACTAAACATCTACCCCTCAAGGGTCAGCGAACTTTTAATCCCAGATTCATTGGGCCTTACCCCATCAAAGCTATTATCAACCCAGTGGCCTTTAAACTCGATTTACCATCCAACATGCGGATTCATCCCGTTTTTCACGCATCTCTTCTAAAACCAGTACAACCTGGAACCAGACTGTCTGAGCCCCCAGGCCCTGTCCAAATTGATGGAGAATTAGAATTCGAAGTGAAAGACATTTTAGATTCCAAGATAGTTAAGTCGAAACTCTTCTATCTTGTTGATTGGAAAGGATATGGACCTCAGGAAAGATCTTGGGAACCCAGTAACTATGTTCACGCACCACGATTAATTCAACGATTCCATCGAAGATTCCCGCACAAACCAAAACCCCCGGAGGAAAAGACCTTGGGAGGGGCCTTGAGGGGGGGTACTGTCATGATGCCTACCTCCAAGGAGCCAGGTCGGGCCCAGCAACCCCAGAGGCAGACATCATTTTCCCCAGGGAAGTCTCAACGGGCCCAAGTCGGGGCCCTTTGGACTCAGTCCTGGCGCCTTAGGCGCCAGGCTCATAGCGGACCCCAGTCCTGGCGCCTTAGGCGCCAGGCTCATAGAAGAGGATATGTGTTTAAGTGCTTGGGTGCACACCTACCTGATGCAGACCTTGCTGCTTCATCCAGGCCCTCTTGAGGCCTGAATGGGACTACTTTACCTGTGGGACTACTTCACCACCCGGGTGTGGTCGGGGAAGGATACATACCTGATTGGTGGAAGGATACATACCAGGAACTTCTTCCAAGGCTATTTAAACCCCACCCAAACAGCCACACATGCTTCGCGTTGTTCTGCACCTAGCAGCTGGACGCTCACCGTGTCAGCTCCTGCATCCTGACTTCAGCCACGCCTGCCAGCACCCTGGAACACCTGCAAGGGGAGAAAGGAAGAGAATAGGAGAAGAAAAGCCCTTACCTGCTAAATCTGCATCCCGGAGTCATTTCTCCAATGGCCCTGAAAAGGAAGACATCATTTTAAAGGCATTTTGTTTCGATCGCTGCAGCGCTGCATTTTACTCACCTTTGCAAGGCGCTTCCATCTTCAGCAGCGATCTTCCGGATTCAGCTACGCCCCGGCGCCTAGAGGAAAAAAGACAAGAACAAAGGTGAGAGGGAGAAAAGGAATAAGGAAAGCTCAGTTTCCTTTTAAGTCTTACCTGTTTGATTATTCCCACTGCATTTCGGGTCCTGCCGCTTCCTGGCATCTCCGGACCCAGGCCCCTATGGGGAAAAAAGACAAAGACATTGAATGAGCGAATGCAAAGACATTACCTGAGCGCTCATCCAGAACTGTTTCACTTCGGGTCGGCGCCATATCTCCGGCACTCCGAACCCCGGCCCCTAAGGGGAAAAAGACATAAGCATTAGCGCTTGCTGCAATTAGACAACGAACATTATTATTAAGCTTGAACTTTTGAACAGAACTTTTACAGCGCTTTACCTGAACAGTCAAGCTTACCTGAACTCCCATCAATCCTCAATCCAGTGAAGTAACTGGGTTTCAACGCGCCCCTGCATCAGAAGCAGGATGGAGAGCTCATCCTTCCAAACCCTAAGGTGAGGCTTCACGGGGAATCGTGGAGGAGGTATCGTGGAGGGTTGGAAGGGAGTGGGAGGCTTGAGCATTGTTCCACAGTTGGTAATACTCCCTTTTCACGCACAGGAGGGTATCCAACGAGCCAGGGAAGCCAGAATAGAGGGGCCCTTCCTGTCCATCTTCAGAGTTCTGCGCCTTCGACGCCGCGCCTCCGTGGGAACCAGGTGAGCGTTACAGTGTGTTCTTGTCTGTCCACTTTATTTGGCACAACCACCCAAACCCTTTCTGGGTGTCCTGTGCCACTCTTAATAGAGTGCCATCCGTGACACATAGCTAGACTCTGTCTTGGAACACCTGCATTCACATTATAACTGGAGGACTCTGGAATTCGCTCCTCTCCCAGTGGGGTCCAAACAACATCTGCTTGTGATTGAACTAAAGCTAGCCTGCTTTAGTGGTTGTATCCATGTCCTTAAAAAAGTGGGATTCCTCCTTCTGACATCAAACCCAAAGTGCTTTGTTCTAGTTGAGGGGACAGGGAGGAGAGAAAGTCAGAGAAAAAGTATAAGTCTTCCTTCACTGTACAGAGATCTCCTGTCTACACTAACACAACAGCACCCTGGTCTGGGGCTAGTTGCTTTGAATGGGTGTGCTCCTTTGATGCCAGGGCCCCGCAGAGCTGGATGTTGCGTGGCTGTCCCTGGAGCAGTGTGTTACCTACCCTCACAAAGGGATCAAACAAAAGTCATGGCCATTCATGTTCCTGTCTTGTCCTCTGGCAGGCTTAGCACTTCAGAGGCTTGGCTGTCATGGCAACTGTCAAATGGGCAACTGTGGCCTGTGCCCCTGCTCTATGCCCCTGGTAGAGAAGGAGCTGAAAATTAGGATACTGATGCAGCAGGGCACATATACACACTATGCTTTTGGCATTCAACTTGTGAAAGGGAATCTGATCACCAGATTGCACTTTCAGAGATGGAATTAGCTGCATCATTTTATTATTTAATACAAATAAAAAAAGCCAGAGCTTTCAAACCCTTGCCAGGTGGCAATTCATCAAATATAATGCTTTTTTGAAGCTTACAGCCTATTACAGCGAGTGTCCCCCTCTTACTGGATATTACCAGGACCCTGGTAGGATTGGTTTATTCATCGAGACGTGTTTAGAATCCTAAGCAAAACAGCTAATTTGTTATCAGTGTCCCAGCCATAATATCCATGTTTAGATAGGAATCTGAACTCAGAGAAACATTTGGTAATTCTGGTCTTCCGAAACTCCTCAATTGCAATGTGTAAACACATTGAGCCCAAGCCACATAGCAATATTGGGTGTGTGTTGGGAAGGTACAGAGCTAGGATTTTCCAGGTATGCTAAGGAATAATTTTGTTGCATGTGAGTAAACGGAACTCCCAGACATGATAACCAATTCACTCTATACAATATACACAGAGCATGGCACCTTTTGGCTTTTAGATACATTTAGAGAGGCAATTATAACCTATGATACCACATTTAATTGGATTCCAAAATGTAAATTAATTCTTGCCACAAATACATGGAATTTCTGGTCTAAAGTAATGCAAACCATGTATGATGCATAGAAAATACACCTTAGATATACAGTATATAGAATTGTCCCTGTGTGTTTTTGCAGAAAAGGCAATCGCCCTGCCCCAACATTCCCCCAGACACTGCAATTAGTTGCAATATTGATATTGGCAAACAGTATATATTGTTGTCCCTGAAAACTTTGCAAGAACATAAGGCTATAATATTCATACCCAAATAATTGAGATTGTTGAGCTGCAAAGACTGCTCAATGGCAAAGAAACACTAGCCCTAAATTTGCAGAATGAAGTAAATCATTTCATGTGGATATACATTATATAAATGTTATTTATAAAGGTATGTGCAACCGGGTTGTTGTATTGACCTGTATAGGGCTAAAGGAAATAATGTTGTAATTTATCATGAATACATATATGTTGTATTTTGTATTTTGTGATTTCAGAGGAACAAAGCAATTACATATGCTTGGTTCCTTTGAAAGCAGACACATAGGATTGTGGTGGCAGACAATTGCTAAAACCTTATGAGCTGCTTTGAATGCAATAAGCAAGTGTGTTAGGAAAAGTACATAAGCAGGTACACTAACATCTGGATGCATGTTTGTTGGCATAAGAAACCTAGCATTGGAAAAAGATGGCACTCACAACCAGTGAAACCAAATGTGTAATGTGTTCAGAGGCCACAAGGCCAATAATGTGCTGTGGTATCCGAAAAGGAGGCATGTAGCCTATGACTCAATAAGAAAGTTGAATTTGAATGTTTGTCTTGAGGTAAAGATGCCCAGGTGAGAACTGTTTCATGTAACTATGGCAAGCAGGGAAATGCAAAGGTTCTTCGTAAGCAAGTCCACCATGAGTCTATAAAAACATGTTGTTTTTCATGTTCTGGGATTCAGTTTCTCAGATGGGGATACTCTGTCAGTGTGTTTTCTGGACCTGTTACTGCCTGAAATTAATTATGGAGTGTATTTTCTTCAACAATACTTAAACTAAATACTATATTTTATTGTACATGTTTCTTTTTCTCATATGCAAATCAGCAGGAGCTGTACTCCTCCAGCGGCATTGCATTGTATTGTATTTGTCATTTATATAGCACCTTTTACCATTATTATAGTCTCAATGCGCTGGTAGTGGGAAAACCCTTGTTGGACCGAAGTGCAGCGTGTCAGAGGTCACAGAGTAGGATTAGAATGCATGTGTGCATTTTCGCAAAATAAGGCTTAGCAGGGATGGACAGGCTGTGTTAGAAAGCAGCCTATGAGGTCAGCCATGTGGATGGGTGCTGAGAGGAGTAAGGAGATGACATGAGTGCTAGCGACTCGCTATGTGTCCAGCATGTCCACATTTGTCATAGGTCTTTGCTGCATACTGATGTCAGAGTAGGTGGAATAATTATGTGACCAGCAAGACCAAATTTGTTGTAGTCATTGCTGTATTTTGATGTCTGCAAGTAGCCATGCCTGCAGTCAGTGTCCAACGGACCGGTGCGTTACACGTATCTAGCAGTTCGGGGGGAGATTTCTTGTATGTGCGCCCGATCAGGTAGTTGCTTCCTCTGTCGATTCTTGTGGCTGTGATTAAACGGTTAACAACAGCGAATGTCTATGCATCACACATTTCAACTAGAGAAGCACAGGCTATACTTCCAGAATCTTCCAGGTGTAGAGCATGGCGATTCTTCCCAGATATTGTGTGCATATTAAACCTTTACAATTGTTACATTTACCGTGGGAGGCCAACACTATAGTTCATCCAGTCACGATACTAACATATCCCTTAATTATTATTATTATTATTATTATTATTATTATTATTATTATTATTATTTATTCAGATTTGTAGAGCGCACGTCAGCCCGGGGGCATCATGGCTCTAGTTAAAGACATATCTTAGTTACATAGAATACATTATTTAAATAAAATACATTATTTACAGTGGCAAATATGATATTTGTACAAATTTGCAATGCAGTATATTTACATAGCTTCGCGAGTGTCACATATTATTGTGCAAGGAAAGAGGTCTTCAGTTTCCTACGAGAAATTGGGAGTGAGTTCTCCGCTCTAATGTCTGCAGGAAGAGCGTTCCAGGTCTTGAAGGCAATGTAGGGGAAGCTTAGGCCACTGGCTTTGGCTTTTTTGATGCGTGGGATGTAGGGTAAGTTGGTGTATTGTGTCCTGGTGGGACGGGAGGAGGAGGGTTTGGAGATGGTCTCTGATAGATAGGACGGGGCGGGGAGAGAGAGGCATTTGTGTGTGAGGGTGAGGATTTTGAGTGTGATCCACTCTTTGATCGGGAGCCACTGGGCTGAGTGTCTGGCATGGGCGATATGCTCTCTTCTTGGGATGCTTAGAGCGGCCCGGAGAGCATTGTTCTGCGTGACTTGAAGTCTGTTTAGGTTTTTTGCTGAAGTGCCTGCTAGGAGGGCATTGCAGTAGTCCAGTTTGGCTCTAATGGTTGCTCTAGCTATAGAGAGGCAGTTGGATTTAGAGAGGTATGCTTGATGTTGTTTATGAGTTTGGTGGTATGCGCAGAAGAGGAGGTGATTGCCCTGACGTGTCTGGTCATAGATAGTGAGGAGTCTAGGTATACTCCCAGTGTCTTTACAGGTGTGGATACAGGGATGATGGAGTTGTCAATGGAGAAGTTAGCGTACAGTTTGTCCAGTTTGTCTAGGGTGCTCTGTTGACCTAATATCATGATTTCAGTCTTGTCTCCATTGAGGCAGAGGCCATTAACTGCCACCCAGGCCTGGATGATAGAGTAGTTTGTGTGGAGTGCCTTGGCGTCTTGGTGGTATGATCCTGAGAGGGGTAGAAGTCCTTGTGTGTCGTCCGCGTAGTTCATGTACGTGATACCGTATGAGTCGAGTTTGTCAAAAAGCGGCTTAGTGAACAAGTTGTAAAGTGTGGGTGCAGTGCAGGATACTTGAGGGACCCCGCAATGGTTAATCATGGGAGTGGCGTTGGCAATGTCTGAGAAGACTTTCATGGCTCTTCCCTCTAGGAAGGAGGTGACCCAGAGAGCTGATTCTTTAGAAAAGTTGGCTGAGTGTGTGAGGTGAGGGTCTTGTGGTCAACCAGATCGAATGCGGCTGAGAGATCTAGAAGGAGCAGAAGAGCTGGCTTACCTTTGTCCATGATTTGGGTGATCTGACTCTTCAGAACCACCAGGGCTGTTTCTGTGCCGTGTCCTTTCCGGAAGCCTGATTGCCTGGTCCCGAGGATGGAGTGGGTTTCCAGAAAGTGTTGGATTTGGAAATGTGCGGCTTTGTCCAGTAATTTCAGGAGGAATGGCACTGTGGTTATTGGTCTGTAGTTGTTGGGTGGGGATCGAGGGTAGTTTTTTTTAGGAGGGGCCGGACCCAGGCCTCTTTGAGGCTAGCTGGGATGAAGCCTGTTTTAATAGACGCATTGACGAAAGCCATAAAGAGCGGCGCAAAGCAGTCTGCGCAGTCTTTGACGAGTTTTGGTGGGCAAATATCACCTTTACAGGGGGAGGGTTTGAGATTTTTTAGTAAGTTGATGACTTTTGGTTCAGTGACATCTCTGAATGAGAAGTCAGGTATGGTGGGCTTGGACAAGGTGGGTGGGGCGTTGGTAGGCTTGGTTCCTGTCTGTTGAGGTAATGCTTTGCAATGGTCTTTTGGAGAAGGTCAATTTTGTGTAGCATGGCAGCTTGAATGTTGGCACACCAAGCTTCATCTTTGATTATTTCATCCGGTGTATTGGAGGGGGAGATGAGCTTGTTGAAAATGGCAAAAATCTCTTTAGAGTGTGATTTGGCATTAGAGATTTGTGTATTGAAGGCGTTAGCTTTGGCAGCAGTGATAGCTGTTTTGTATTGGTGGGAGATTAGGTTGAATTTGTTTTTGGTACTGCTGCAGGGGTTGGATTCTCAATGTTTTAGTGCTGCTCTTTTGTGGGAGCATATTGAGTGTAGTTCTTCAGTGAACCAGGAGTTGGTGTGTAGTGATTTCTTTTCTTTTTTCCATTCGAGTGGTGCTATTTCATTGATAGCTTTAGTGATGACATCTTTGTAGATGTCTGCTAGAATATTTGGGTCATTAGGGAATGGGGTGCTAGCTCGGGGGTGTTGAGGTTGGGCGCAGGTTATCCTCATTGAGTTTTTCTGAACTTCTGACTTGTGCAGCGATAGCAGCGGTCAGAGTTTTGTGGTTTTTGGTGAGAGGAATAGAGAATTCGATACAGTTGTGGTCGGTCCATGGCAGTGGGGAGTTAGAGGTGATAGTGGAGAGGCAATTATGGTCTGCGATCCAGTCTAGAATACAGCCTTTGGCGTGAGTAGGACTTTCTACTTTTTGGGTGAAGCCTAGGTCACTAAGTTCCTTGGTGAGGGTGACTGCAAATTTGTATTTAGCATCATTGAATCCCAGATTGAGGTCTCCTAGTAGAAGGGTTTTGGTGGAGCTTTGAGTCCTTCCAGTGTGGTTCCAGACTAGTTCTTGATTACCTTCATGGCTTAATGCATGAGAAACCCCCACCTGGCCTTCTGGCATGAGACATGGCCATGGAACACAATTTTTCCTATAACAATGCTTTGCTTTACTTTCCATTCAATCTGAGTGTGGTTGCGCTCTTGTTCTATCTCAACCACTTGGACTGTAATTTGCCTGTTTTCTCAGCACATGCCAGGTGCACTGACTAATCAATACTTTGACATTTCAGTGTGTATAAAAATGAGATGAAGGCCTGTGTTTCCTGCTGGTGGTGCGTGTGGGGACCAAGGCCTGATTGGTGTTTGATAGTGTGTGAGAGCCAGGCTGCCACGATAACAGCCGCGATAACGGCCGGTGCCGCCAGGTTCTGCGGTGGAACATGTTCATATTCGCGGATTGGGAACTGGAAGGTTTGGGACAAGTTTCAGGATAATGCAGCAAATAGCCAGGGTTTTAGGACATTTTTTAAGGAAAGGTAGTCCTCTGTGCACTGAATTTGCAGAGGAAAAGTGTTCCAGATGGTGGGAGCTAGGATAGAGAAGGCAGAGCCAGCAAACACTAATCCCCACTGTACCTTGGTGACATATGTGGCTGTTCACCTTATGCACGTGCTTGTCATGATCTATCTCCAGCTAATTGTCTTGCTCAAGTTTGTAGTCGTTATTTGGCATCCAGAAAGTGCAATGAAACAGTGTGCTGTCCTCTAGTAGGATGCTGTGAATGCTGGTGGTGGCCATTTGGCAGAATGGGGGACCAGGATCAGGAATTGAGTCTATCTAAAAAGGAGTGAAGTTTAAAAACATGGGGAAAACTCATTGCAAAGTTGGCTAATTGTGTCAGAGAAGGGAGGTTTTGAAAATAAGGACTGGCAATTCAGGGGTGCAATGTGATCAGTGGATGGAGCGGGTTGGAAAGGGACTTTCGGTGTGATCCCTCAATAAACTGCATCGAATCAGTGGGTAAGGAATGGAAAAGTAATGGAAGGAGTTTCTTATGTGCTGTCCGGCGTATGGAAAGGTGCAGGTTGAAATGGAGTATGTTGTAACAAAAGGGGGAGCCCTACAGGCGGAACCTTAGGCTGTGTACAAATGTGTCTAGCTGAGGGTGTGGTAGCCGCCGATAAAATTGAAACATTTCTAAAGTGTAGAATGTTGTATTGTTTGCAAAAACATTTTTTTTGTGTTGGTGTTAGAACTAATCACCAAGATCCAGTAATAATGAGTCAAGCTCACACGCACAAGGATAACAGGACTGTTTCTGAAATGAATCACAAAACTAATATATACCCCATGGGTAAGGGGACATGTGTTTATTTACATGTATTGTAAGTAGGAATCAAATTAACATGGTGTAGAAATAACTAAGGTAGTCATTGGCATATTAAATACGTAGGCAAAAAATGGAAAAAATATTCATATACATGGGTAGCCACAACATAACTAAGCAAAAGTCCTAGAGTTGGAGTGGCTAACAGTACTGGATTAGACAGGACATTGCTCTAAGTATGAGGCACTCAATTCCTAATATTTAAACAAAAAAAACATGGAGCAATTGATTGTTTTTGCAGTTTTTATAAAACATTGGTGAACTTCAATACATCCAGTATTGCACAAATTGTGATGAGGTTAAACAAACAGAGTCACAACAAAGGTTAAGTACGTTCTACTGAGAAACACAGTATCTATCTATGGACATGTCACTTCGCTAGACATGAACAAAATATATACTACAGGTCCAATGTCACAGGGCATGCATGTTAGTTTAATGGTACCTCCTGCATTGTCAGGGTGGGCGGTTGAAGGGGCTTGCAGCAAGTACGCCGTGGTCTGCGGTGGTATTCCAGAGCCTTGGTGATTAGTTCTAACACCAACACAAAAAAATAATTTTTGCAAACAATACAATATTCTATACTGAAATGGAGTATGTGGCAACATGCTGGTTGGCATTAATCTTTAATGTGTGAAATATCCTTGTTCAACATGTTCTGGTCAAGCAGTCCAAGCATCGAGAAGTAAACGACGAGTATGCAGGCATTTCAAAGGTCAAATGGTCATGCCAACCACAGTAAAGTCGGGATGAGTGTATATAAAGGACGTGTATGGTAAGAAAAGTATTTAGAATTGGGCATCATAAAGGGGTTAAAAACCTGGCAATACCACAAAAATATGTTTGACTTTTTTACTCTACAGAAGGGAATCGTTCCATTAAAAAAAGCATTTGTAATTGGCCACCATAAGGGGCGGAACGGTGGGCATATTTCGTACACCTTGTTGACCACCTCACCCGTTTAATGCATAAAAGGCCTGTTATTGGCCATTTGTTGCATAACCAGTGGTCGAAGTGAGCGGGAGCAGTTGGGAGTGGTGCTCCTCTACTTTTTCTATAATTTTTTACAGCTCATATACTTTTATTTTAAAAAATAGCCCGTTCCGGAATGGGTTTGTTTTAAAATAAAAGTGTAAGAATAAGTAGAACTGCACTGAACGTTCCCTTAAACAGCAGGTGCATGTGTTTACGGATTTGTATTGTGCGTGGGAGGGGCGTGGTGAAGGGTTTTGTGGGGAATGGGTGCAGGCCAGCAGGGAACATAGTTCCACTACTCTTTTCGTACACATCGACCAATGTGCATAACAAATATATACTGTAGTGTATGAAGCACAATTGGAAGTTAAATGTTTCCATGCATATTGTCTCTGGAGGATAGCTCACGGGCAACGTGCTCACCTTGGAAACACAACGACACGGAGGAACACAAATTCAATCCCCGGGTCTGTGCTTAGAAACCTCTGGGTATTAAGTGAGTTATCATATATGGTTCTGGCTCACTGTAAGCAACAGCTTTCTGGTCTTTATTTACAGAATGAGAGACTACATGCAGAAAACATATATGTTACCTTATTATGGTATTTTAATATATATATCAAAGCTAAGTATATAGATTTAATTTACATGGAGCTTTCGTCACAGCACTTTACATAGAAGATGTACATACAATTATCACAACACTGAAGTTGGCCTCAGAATCATAAAAGGCTGAGTTGTCCTGCCTGGGATTCAGACCTGTGACTGGCACATCACAGCAGCAAATGCTCAACCCACTCAGCTATTTTACCAGCTACATCTGTCGCTATTGTCCTTGGTGCTCTATCTAACCCTATCCGTATATTGCCACTCTATACTGTTTATAGAATGATTTTCAGGGTAAACGAACGTGAGCTACTCACCAGTGATATGTTTCTTCTAACAGACTTCCAAGAGGTTGGGGCATTCTGTGGATTATACATCAACATACATTCGAATAGTGGAATGTATCTATTTTTCATGTTACTAGTAATGTAACAGTGTACAAAGAAGTCCTGGTTACCTTGCAGTAAGTTATGATATATTCGACCCTTGTAAATAAAAAGGGATCTCCCGCAGGTGCTGTGTCTTCACATGTGGTTTTTATTGTCCAAGATGGTGACATATAGTAAATTGAAAGTGGTCAGCCGACACGTGTTTCAGCCCCGAAGTGTCTTTATCAAGGCTGATATTTATACAATATTGGTCACAGAAGTCACATTTGTGTTTTCACAGGGTAATGTGTGGTGACAAAGTGGCCAACGTGACATAGTGGTGAGGAATGTGACAATGTGAGAGTGAATTCAATACACAATTTCATTAGGATTTAGGATTTCGATTGTGTTAGTGACATAATGACAATAGATTTGGATATGCAGCATGCGTTAAAAGTTAGTTGCAGATAAATGAATGCAAGGGTTAGAGAAGGAGAGAAAGGTAGAGGGAGGAAACAAGAAGAGAAAGCAAATTAGTTGTATGTAACAGGAGCTAAAGAGCAGTCAGCCAAAATATGACTGTACCTGGTTTAGGCTTACTTCTGGAAGGCGCCCATGCAGATAAATACTGCAATCTCCGACTGTACTACAATAACAGTACCATGTGCGAGGGGTACAGACTGCCCCGCTGTATTATTTCAAATAAAATCTATTACTGTGGGCAGTTGGAAATACCAAACTCCGCCCGGCCCGGCCCATAAAAACCTTTAATTGCCACAAAGCAATATAGAACGCTGCCTGCCCCAGACTAGACATGGTCATTTGATTGGGAGATTACCGCTCCATTACTGCCATTACCCTTCCCCACACCACCAGTGCAATTAAATAGAAGTGTGTAGCAGAAAAGAAGAGTCCTGTTTTACACGATTATTTTTTTTTTATTTAACAATACTATATAACATTTCATAAACAAGCTGTGTATTTTATTGTAAAGGGGGCAAGTGTCAAAGACGAGGTCCGCCTGACCCTGGTGAAACATTTCTGATTATGGAAAGGGGCACTTTCTCCCTTTGCATGGAAGAAGGCAGCAACACTGGTGACGTTGCATTCTATCCCACATCCCACCAGTGAAATTCTTTTCAATGGTTCGGGATTAAGGAAACGCCCATCTACACCGACAATGGCTTAATGTACAGAGTGCATACAGAGAACCTGCGGCCTCCGTTCACTGACTGTACATGTAATAATAGAAAGGGAGCAGGCGGTACAGGAGGCTCATGTCTTTATCACGGGGGCACTTCCTGCATCATACGCAGGGGGTAGACCTCAAACCGAGGCCACCCTGCAGCTCCGGCCACTTTAAAGTATTCCTATTGAAGGAGCAGGCAGTGAAGAAGAGACCCTGCCTCTACTGACACAATGGGCTTCATTACAAGCCAGGCGTTAAGGGGTTAACGGCGCTGTAAAAGGTGTCTGCGCCGTTAAACCCTTAACGCCTGATTACGAGGTCACCTTGCGGGTTGCACTTTAACGCCTGCTTTTAGCAGGCGTTAAAAAACCAACCCGCAAAGGGAACTAGGAGCTAATTACGGCACCATAATTTACGGAGCCGTAATTAGCGCCTTCCCCATTCCCATTGAGCCCTATGGGGGCAAAAATGGGAATGGGGAAGGGCCAATGGTGAATGGGGAATTACCACCCTGCCAACCTTGGAATGGGGCGGTAATTCCACCATTCACCATGGCGGAGTTGGTAATTTACCGGCGTCAACCATGGCGCTAATAGCGCCATGGTTAACGCCAGGGTCGTAATGAGGCCAAATGTAAAGGGCCCAGGTAGAGGATAGGTCCACCTGCCCTGCCACCGTTTCAGTTAATGTAAAGGCGGCGAGCAGTAAAATAGAGGCACACTCACGCTGCTGCCCTACAAAACACGCGACAAACAACATCACAGGGGTTTGAGATCACTACAAAAGCTCGCCAGATTGAAGCCAACATATCTGCATTTGGAAAACAGCAGTGAAGAGGCCCACTCCAATGCCACCATTCCTGCTGCAGCCGGCAGATTCAACAGCATTAATCCTTTCAGGGGGCATGCAAACATATTAAATGAGTAAATACACTTAAAACCAGTCAACGCCGTAATGACATTTTAAACCATGAACAAATGAAAGGAGCACACACCCAAATAAAATTACACATAACATTACCATCGGCCTTGCCCGGCCACAGACCGAGCCAGCTGCTACAATAAAAATGCAAAATGAACATGTCCATCGTTAACCTGAACTTGCAATGTCTGTCCAGCGCACCCCATTAACGAGTTGACAAGAAACAACCAGCCACATCAAGATTTGGGTTTGTTTGACCGAGGTGGAAATGTTTGAATGAGAAACGACAGAAGATTATTTGTTTGAAATAATCTTCGGTCTTTTCTCCCCTGTACATTCCCAATGTGGCCAAACCCCTCCCCCCACCTGTACCCATTCCCCCAAAACCTCCTGCCACACCCTTACCCCCCACCTCCCTACTTACCTTCAATTCTGTCTCACTGGTCCCTGTGAGGCCAGTTCCCTTTCACTTCCGTGATCAGGAACAGGCGCTGCTGGGTCCTTTCCTTTTTTTTTCTTCCTTTGGGTCAGCTGCGGGGGTGTTCCCCGGAATCCCCGCTCACTGTACTGTATAGTATAGTGAGAGGAGTGTTGCGGTGGACACCCAAGCATTCCCCGCAGCCTTTTTCTGTTTTCTTTTTTTTTCATTGGGTCAGCTGTGGGGGGTTTTCCCCGCATCCCCCGCTCACTATACTGCATAGTATAGTGCATAGTATAGTGAGCGGCAGTGTTGCGGGGGACACCCCCAGAAGCCCTGCATACTTTTTTGATTTTTTTCAGACTGCCAGAAAGCTGCAGGGGCACCCCTCAACCCTCACTCACAGTATAGTTAGCAGGGGTTGGGGGACACCTCCGCAGCCCCCACACCCCTAAACCAAATCCAAATGACTTAACAAAAAAGTCCAAAAGAAGGTTGAACATTTGGTGGTACATTTTTTCGGACTTTTGGTTGGTTAGGTCATTTGGGTTCGGTCATTTTGGCCGAAACCCACATCAAGCCACATCAAGCTCACAAAATCATGCAATCACATCTTGCTTTTCATTCAATAACATACTTTCATAGATTACCTGCCAGCAGGGTTTCCACAGCACCACCAGATATGAAGCTACCCCTTGCAAAAATACAAACAGCACCATGTTCAGTCTTACATTTTGACAGAGCCACATTCAATACAATATACTGGTCTGTAAAAACAAAAATGCTTTGCACGTTTATCAATTCATGCCACACGCTTTCTCCGTTACTGTGTCAACTGGATTTCCTTCTGTCCAACTTTCCCTCATCTACCCTTACCACTAGCATTGTTCTGGACAGAGGGAGGAGCAAAGCACCACTAGATGCAACAAAACCCCCAAACAAGCGTTCAAGAGTGAGGGAGAGAGATTTCTTACTTTTGAGATAGAATAGAACCATCTACGATAAAGATGTTCTGTTAATGGGGGGATTTGAGGGTGACCTTGTTTATTGGCTGCGCTAATATGTTTGCCATTCACATTGTGCATTGAACTTCATGAACTGAAGCCAGAATGTGATACATTAGAACAGACATCAGGTATTTTACCCAAAGGGTAGTACAATGTTCAGAACAAATTTCCTAGATATTTCAAAACAGAATAATCACTGATGTGGAGCGCAATCCAATTGATGGAAGAAGTCGTTAGAGAAGAGATTTAAAAGATAAACAGCGGTGAAGACAAAGGGGATACAGCAAAGACAACCATCAATATCAGAAAAGGGTGTGCTGAATGCCTCCCTGCCCCCAACAACTTTTATGAGCTAGCTGGATTGAGTGTGTATCTGTTTATATAGTCTTTAGTCTAATTCCAACCAAATATGGGAACCCCTAAAGAAAGGTGGAAGGACTTTCTACATCAATGTATGGTAAATGATCTAGGTATATAGGAATGTGTAATCAAATCAAGGCATGTTTTTGCTAGCACTACCTTACCCCATTACTTTTTATTTCGATTCAGCAAAATAGAGTGGACACACGGTGCACAGAGCAAAATACTTTATCTTTGCTTTTGTGAATTGTGATGTCCTGAGCTTTAATGGATGACGAGTGAAAGCAAACCGTTTTCACCCCGTCACTGCTGCATGCTCGTTCCCAAAATATTAAATATATTAAGAGCAAGTTAAAACATCCTTCTCAACAAAAAACGAGGGAAAACCCGGAAGAGAACAGTTTTTAAGCGAACAACAGTTTTCAGCGAGGCACAAGATCATGAGTGAGTGATAATGTATTGGAAAGGTACCGTTTGGAACACACTTAGATTGTGTGAAAGTGTCTGGGTGGGCCAAAGCTCCAGGGTGGATAACAGTTTTAGGTTGGGCATCTGGTTCATGGTGGGCTAGAATGTAATAGCGACTAACAGTGTAAGGTTAGGCAACCAATGATTCATGATGGGCAGGACATACAGGTTAGATGGAAAGGTCAAGTTGGCCTCATTGACAGGGTAAACAAAATGTGAGGTTGGACAATGGCCCATGGATGAGGGATAATCTCAGGCTAGTTGACAGGTTGAACATTGCGCTTGCGAGAGCATAAGATTTGGTGTGCAGCACTGTGGACCAAGATAAAGTATACCTTTGGTGTGGGTTTGCACACCCTTAATCTAGTATAATAACTAGAGAATTGTTGATTGCGAAGTGTACTACTTCCTGTATGTCATTATATTCTCATACATTTTTCATAATATCCAAAAGAAGCTGCAGATCATTCATATCTTTTACACATAAAGCCTTTTGTATTGTGCAGCATTTGCCAATATATGCTACAAGAGCCAATGCATTTCGGACCCTTTGTCCATCCTCAGGGCCTATAGCTTGGAATAATTACATACAATCTTAAGCCTCGTTACCCGGGGTGTCAAATGGAGCTGCGTAAGGCTGTATCTCCATGTGGCTAAACTCAGCATGTGAATGCTGCCGCGTTTGTCACCTCAGTACCCAACGTTGGCCAATAGAAGGGGTAAGCTTTAATCGCAGCCGTCTATTATACACTGCATCACCATTCGCTCATCTCTCCAGAGAGAGAGCATAAGATTTCCCAGGGGCATAATATGGCCCAGGATATTAAAGCTGTTTAGGAATTAGAAGATTCAAGGGGAGGCTGCCAGACCAATACACAACATTCGCACATCCTTGAATAGGGCTTTTGCTTCACCATGTCTTTTCCCTTTTGCTTCACTAACTTCCTGTGTCTATGCATAGGAGGGATCCTAGAGATAACAAGTATTCAGAATGAGCCCAGTACATCATTGGGCACTGACAACAGTTCATTGCCTACAACTGTACTTGTTTGCTTTAGTGTCTTCAATCGCCTGTGTTACCTTCTTTGTCCTTAGAACCTTTTGTAAAATGGTGAGTTCTATAACACGGGTTAATAACGTTTTGGTTGCAGTAATATGGTAGAGTGTGCTGCAGGCTACACAAATAGATTTTACATTTTAAAGTTGCTTGAAAGCTCTCCAATCCCCACTCTTTGTGTGTTGAAATGACCTCTTCCCTGCTGGAGTAATAGGATGGGCAGTGGCTAAACCACCTACTCTGCCCTTATAAAACGAAATAAAGGAATGTCCAATCAAGGGGCCTCATTACGACCCAGGAGGAGAACCATGGTGCTAATAGCACCATGGTCCATGTCGGTAACTTACCGACTCCGCCATGGAGAAAGGGGGAATTACCACCCCATCACAAGGTTGGCGGGGCGGTAATTCCCCCTTCCTCCATGGCCCTTCCCCATTCTCATTTTTGCCCCAAAGGGCTCAATGGGAATGGGGAAGGCGCTAAGTACGGTACCGCAAATCTCGGTACCGTACTTAGCACCAAGGTCCCTTTGCGGGTCCCTACTTTAACGGCTGGTAAAACCAGCCGTTAAGGTCGGGTCCCGCAAAGGGACCTCGTAATCAGGCGCTAAGTGTTTAACGGCGCTGCAGCCTTTTACGGCGCCGTTAAACACTTAGCGCCAGGGTCGTAATCAGGCATAAGGTCCTACGAAAATATACATACTTAAATAAGCACCCCATATGCAAAAATAAATAAATAGAATGCACGACAAAAACCCACCCCTGTGGAAAGAATACAGAATATGGAAGCAATATAAAGATGCTTCACTCTGGGAAGTGAAAAAGTGGCAAAAAACAAAAACAATCAGCAACCACAATGTACATAGATGGAAATGATTTTGTGTGAAAAAAATTGATTAAAAGTGACCTACTCAGCCTCTAAGGTCCAAATCTCGACCATGGGGACAGTTAAGAGTTAGTAATACCTTCTTGCTTTTCTTGGCAATTAAACAGTGCCAAACAAGGTTTCTTCGGTCTGTGGAAGCAGTTCAAATCAGGTTTGGGTGCAGCAAATCACAGTGATCCAGACGGGGAGCCAATGTTGAGTGGGCCTCGAAGAGAGGTATTTAGTGGTTTGAATTCTTCTGCGATTACAAGCTTTTGGCTCGAGCCAAGGCAAATACACGCTCAGCTAGCACAGTGTGTGAGCAAATTGCTTCGAGGACACAGCAACAGTGGTACGAAAGTTTGAAGAATTGCCAAAGGCAGAGTCATAGATTCTGTTGGTTTCAATGCATTTGAACACAGAAAAAATGCATGCAAACAGCTGCTTTGCTTCTTCGGTTGCTATGGGTCCAAAACCAGCGGCTCAGGGACAAGATAGTACATTGTTTTTATTCTCCCAAACACATGAACCCACCTGCAGGAGTCCTTCGCCTTCAATGTGGTCCTGAGTAATGGTGTAGCTGGTGGAGAGACAGGTCTTGCTCCAGCAGCAGGTCCTCCCCAATTTGCCCTGGGGATGGCAAGGGTGCAGAGCTTCCCACTGCCTTTGATAAACTGCCTTCACCTCACAAATGGAGGTCTTTGGACAGGACTGCTCCAAGAGGGTCCTACAAATTCTTCTTAAAGGATTTAAGTACATAAATGAATCAAAGAAGGCACATGTTCACAGATGATTTGACAAGAGCAAGCCTGATTTAAGGGGTCCAATCCCTCTATTTGGGCCAAGTGGTCTTAACCATCTGACATTATACCCAGAGTGCTTTGTGCTAATGGATGTGGGGGCAACAGAACGGAGCACGAGGTACAAAGAGAAACAAGATTTGGAACCCTACTCCATCTATGCTGAGCTCTGGTTCCGGTTGCCCATGAATTAACTGAATTATAAAAAACAAATGGGGAAATTAACAAATTCTCGAAAAGTCAAAGCTCCTACTTGTTTTTTGGTCTTTATTTTTTTAATAATGCGAGGGAGACCCCCAAACCCCCCTCAGCACACTACCATAATGAATACCCTTAGCCACACCTATATTTTAATATAAATGTACCAACACTTCAAAAAGATTTGACCCAAAATATTCATTCATTTTTACCTTGTTTTTTTGGGATTTGGTCATTTCTAGAGATACCTTGAGCTCCATCTCTTGACATTAAACTGGCCCCTTCTAAGAATCATAGCATTAAAGACCCTTTTGCTATTTAACACGCTGTTGTGAGGTATGGCCCTTTGTTCAGGCTGTGCCATTTGATTCTTGTTTCCCAGGCTATCCCCTGCAAAGGGTTTCCTCGGCTGAAGAGAGGTATTAACCGACCTCACAAAGTATCAAAGGAAATGCATAGCCATTCAGTAACTGGTCCAGCTGGGCTGACAGGGACATGATCTATGAACAGACTACACATAAACCTTCCGCAGCTGAGCTGGGCTCCAAAGGCTGACACAGGTATGATATAAATCAGACTTGGCCCTTAATAATTATATAAAACCTTCACTACCATACCACACAAGTTAGTCTGCTCCCAAATGAGGGGTTTATCATAATGATATGGAATTTCGAACAGAGATGTAACCTCTGTGCTGCAGTGACTTGGCTGTCACACCTGCTGTCAAACCGGGCTTCTCTGACCTCTGAATCTGCACTGGAGAGCAGGAGCTTTAGAACATGTGACTCATGCAGCAGAGCTCACATCTGTTATGCATCTGCCATGGACTTTTTGAAAGTGGTCACCCTTTCTGAGATGGGATTACATGGATCATTTATATTAATCTACTAAAAATCAAAGAGCCAGTGCTTCTTTGCCCTTGACAGATGGCAATTCGTCAAACCTTGTCTGCTGGAAAAGCTGAACAGGGTGTCCCAGTTCCAAAGCACTGGGGGATGCAGTTGGGGTTTGTGGGGAGATTGTAGAGGAACGGCCGGGTGAAACCTGACACTAACACTTGCATTGGATTGCAGGCTCATCAGTTCAAAGCCAACAGGGGAAATGAGCAGATCATGTGCCAGAGCAACCTACACCTCTTACTCCTCATTCTTCGAGTCCACCTGCTCCACAGAGTAGCGGATTTGCAGTTACACGTGGAATGTGAAGAGCAAAGCGACTTCCAATGGATCTTTGTCTAAGGAGAGCCTTCATTTCAACCAGCATGGGAACTGGTTGGGCTGGCATTGATTACTCTGAATCCAAAAAGTGCTGTTCCACATGCATATGCATCCACATTGCATTATTGCGTTTGGAGGAACAGAACATTCCAGCACCTTGTTATTCTTATACACTCACTGTAATTGTAATATTAAGGGGGTAATTCATGGATTATCTGCGCCGAAAAAAACAGGATTTGTGCACCATTCTGCCCGCAAATCCCTGTTTAACAAATGGGGATTTGCGGGCAGAATGGCACACAAATCCATTTTTTTCAGCGCAAATAATCTATGAATTACCCCCTCAATGTGGAATTAATGCCAGCTCCTGACACCACTGTTTCCATTCATTTAAAGAAACTGCAGACTATTTTACAAAATTCATGACCATCCAAACAATAAGATTGAGATTTTGTAATCCAAGAACTTAAGTGATGCTTCTGCTCGTATTAAGGATTGATTCCATACGACAAGGCTGTTTTAACAAGCAAGACCACGCAAAGCTACAGAGGTTTGAATCTCGGATCCGCGGTTAGAAAACAAACTCAGGTATGGTATCAGGTGCATTATAAAAAAAACTATTAAATAAATAAATAAATAAATAGTAATCAGTGGATCACCAAAGGCCAGCAGGCAGTGAAATCATCCACTAAAGGCATACACAGGAATCTGCATTGCATGCTCTAGCAGGACCAAGCAGGTATTAACAAATCACTGCTGGAGTCCTGGATTAAAAAGCATGTGTTTTGACATAAACACGTCTGGGACCAAACACAGTTTACTGAACCGCTTTCATTTTCTCTTGAACTCCTACTGTGCCTCCTTGAGTCATTCTTTTCCTTCTGTTTTCCTTATTTCCTTCCTCCAGTCCTTTCTTCCTTCTTCCATTCTTTCTTCCTGTCTTCCTTAGTTACTTTCTCTCACTTTGTCTTCTCACTTACTTTGCATGTTTCTTGCCCTAATCTTTATTCCATACTCTCTGACATACCTCCTTCCTTTTTAACTGCTGAGATCTTGGGGCTCATTATAAGTTGCCTGGTCTGGAAAAAATGTGGGTAATTGCTGCACCAGCATTTTGTCCGGCCCGGGGAAACACAGGTTTGGCATTTGGGCCAGTGATCTACCGCCAGGCCCCTACTGGCAAATAAATGCTAGAATCACCAGCACCGGTATTAGCGGTGCCAGCAATGCTGGCATTCCCACCCACGGAGTCCGACTTCATGGAATGGGAACTTTCCGGCGTCTCCGGCGCCCCTAATGGGGCAGCTGAAGAGGTAAAGCAGTTGTAATGAGAGCCTGTGCTTCCTTAAATCCACCTTACCATCTGTGCTAACTCTCTCAATCATCACCTCTTCCTTTACTTCATCAACATGTATATAGCTTAGAAAGGTGAGACAGCTACCCTCCCTCCCTCCCTCCCTCCCTCCCTCCCTCCCTCCCTCCCTTCCTTCCCTCCCTCCCTCCCTCCCTCCCTCCCTCCCTCCCTCCCTCCCTCCCTTCCTTCCTTCCTTCCTTCCTTCCTTCCTTCCTTCCTTCCTTCCTTCCTTCCTTCCTTCCTTCCTTCCTTCCTTCCTTCCTTCCTTCCTTCCTTCCTTCCTTCCTTCCTTCCTTCCTTCCTTCCTTCCTTCCTTCCTTCCTTCCTTCCTCCTTCCTTCTTCCCCAACTTGCTTTATTCCACCCAAATTGTATCCATGCCTCCCTTACTCTCTGCTTTTGTATTACTTCTTACTTTCTCGTGTGCGTCCGCCGTTTCCTTCATTGGTCACTCCCCCTTCTAATTTTATTTCCCCTTACTGTCGTCCTTCTTTCTTTCACTCACTTCCATCCTTTCCTCCATTAATTGAGGATCTTTTACTCTCTCCCTCTCGTATGCTCTCCATTCCTTCCACTCCCCCACCCCTTCCTCCTAACACCCACCATCGTCTCATCAGTTTAATTGCACGTCCATTTATCAGTTTACTTCTTAAATATGGCTTCATTCTTTCTCCACCTTTCTTTCCCTTTTCTTTTGTGTCTCAAACACGGTAGCACGCAATGTAAGACTCGTGTGTACACTGTTCACACTGTGGGAGTTTAACAAGAAAAATGCAGCATTTCTGTTATTGTGCATGGAAGCAGATTGCCCTTTCCAGGCGGCGAGGAGGGCGGCATAATTCATGCATTGTGGGCCTTTGGCAAGGAAAGGCCACCCTGAAAGAGTAGTATGGAGTGGTGACCCACATAGGGAACTTGTGTAGCCGCATTCAGTTCTTTCGTATGGATCTTTGTTGTTTACACTTTGAACACGTTTAATTGAACTCATGTATGCATGAACGAACACGATCTCGCTGCAGACTGGAAATGAGAACTGTGTCTACAGTGCTTTATCACACGGGGAGTCGGTAATGACTATCAATGTCTCCCGAAATGGCGAGTTCGTAAGATCCCCGCCCCCCCCCCCCCCCCGCCCCCTCCGCGCAGGCATGCCTGCTGCTCCTGACTGCAGCACTGTATTAACACTGGCAAAACAACTGAACCCTTCAGGAATGTTTTTGTTGCAATGCAAGCGCCGAGCAATCTGGTGATCTCACGCTGCCAATCCCCTGGGACCTCGGCTCGCGCGTTTGCTTCTCTGCAGACATTTGCTGGAGGAATGAATGCATTTTGTGTAATCGTGGAGAAAAAGTAAACTGCTCTTTCAGCTGGGTGAGAAAAAGAGGGCGCGATGAAAGAGAATGAAATAGGGGGGTCAGGGAAGCGGGGAACGGACGGGTAAAAATAAACTGGCGCCGGGTCTTTCTACTTAGGCAAGTCTCCACGCTGCTGTCAATCTCTCGAGTTCCAGTGCATTCACTGGTGAAGAAAAACAGCGACTAAAGAGGGCATCGAGACAATAATGAGAACAGTGCCGCCCTGATCTGGAACAGGTTCGCTGAAATAACAAAGATACATATATACCACTAATGATGATAATAATAATCCCATCCTGTGCGATCTTCGTAAAATAGTCTGGCCTAGTGCCTTGCTGTCTGGGGAGGCTCCTTTCTGCTGCCACGCCTGTCATGTAATAAAAGGGTCGCCTGAGTCCTTCTATTAAAGGTGCCTGGGTGTGGCAGCCTCAATCCCAGGCTCGGACTGGCCTATAGGTCAATAGGCTGATGACAGGACCAAAAACACAAAATGCTGGTTTGGCCAGTTTTTTGGGTCAAAGTGTTCCACTTTTTTGCCAACTGCGGCCAGTTTGATGAGTTAATTCACTCTGCTGATAGTAATTTTGACAAGTGTTGCAGAATAAATATTCTTTAAAATGCACAATTTGCACCACACTTTATCAATCAACCCCCCCCCCATTGGTTACTTTTCAAGCAGTGTCACAAAAGGAATGAATAGCCATTTGCAACTGTGGGCCACTTTTTCATTGGTGCCCGAGACAATGTTATCGTCCAGTCCGACCCTCCTCAATCCATTCCTCATTTGGCAGCTGTCCACAACAGAAGATCACCACATAGATGGCAAAAATTGGTATACCATTTACCCTGGGTCATCGCCCTAATGAACCTTGTACCTGTGTTTTTCTATTTTATCTTTTTTCCAAAGCAAAGCAAGAGAGGAATTTCAGTGCCAGATGTGTGTGCTCTTGTCCTTTCAGTTCCATGCTCAGACGAGCAGACTCATTTTCATTTTTTTAATATAGTTTAAGGAAACATGCATTAACAGTGTAAACAATGTTTCATTTGTTCCCACATTCATAGACTACTGTGGAAAAAGAATCATGTGCCACCACCCGTCACCCAAGAAAACCTAAGTGGTCATCACCACATAAACCACTGCAACATTGTCTCAACACACCTGTTGTCCCAAAACATCACTGGTCACTGCCAGCAGATTTAACGGGCAGTGCATGGCCCACTGTTCCCCCTCTCACGCATCCACGGACTACTGAGGCATAATGGGTAAAAAAAAACCCAGACGGTTACTGGAAGAGCAGTGCAGACAGGAGTTCTACTTAAGTCCTTGTGACATCATTCCTCCAGGTCTGATTGGCTGAGATGTGTCAACATGGATAGGCCCTATGGAGGTCCTTAAGCACTCCTGCATGCCTCATTGTTTCCCCTTTTCTACATCCATACACTCCTAAAAAAGAGTGGGTTGTGTTGCTTCCAGTACTAACTGGACCCTGACGGATTGGAGCAATCTTACAATAGAGCAGAAGCCCCTGTGACATCATCCATGCTGTTTTGATTGACCCTAATATTCTGGCTTGGCAGTGAGGTCAAAGACAGTGTCTGCCCCTTTTGTGCCTAAAGCAGCCTGGGTGAGCACAGAAGCCAGGACAGTGTCCACTTCTTGCTTCTGACAGAAGTCATTGCCAGCAGAGAAGCAAGGATGGTGCCTGCCTTTCTAGCTGGCAGCTTAGGCCATCCATGGAGAGAGGCACTGGCGTAATGGGGGCCCAGCAGCCTCTGCAGTGCCCAGGGCCTGATCCACCACATGTACTGGGAGGGGGGCCCCCTTGTACTTAAAAATAAATATAGATATGTTGTTTTCATTTTTTGAAGTCCGAGGGCTCGCCCCACCCCATGGCATGAAAGCCTCTCGGCTGGAGGCCTCCATGTGATGGGGTGGGAGAGCTCTATGACTTCAAAAAGAAATAGTTTCTTTTTCAAATCACTCTTCCTTCATAAAGAAATAATTTCCATTATGGTTCGGTCCTTAACGGAAATAATTTTTGTATAAAGTCGAAGTGATTTAAAAAAGAAACCATTTATTTTTGAAGTAATAGGGCTCCCCTCAACCCCATGACGTGTGCATGCATCTGTCGGATGTTTTCATCCACTTCATTCCGCGGTACTAATAGTGTATTTATTTGGTTGAAGACACACCAGCATTTTAGAACTGAGAAAAGAAAAAAAAAGGTTGTGGGAAGAACTTTGGGAACATCAATTATGATAAAGCATTTGGTGCGAGTCTCTTGGGATGATGTGTATTGGAAATTGCATGAGATGGTCTGGACCATACTGGGTTGCATTCTTTTTTGGCTTATATGTGGTCTGATATGTTTACTGTAGCTGTGAGTGGTGGCTGTGCATAATCAACCTCCACCCATTAAACGTGCTGCTAGCAACAGTCAGAGTTTTCAAACACTGGTAGCACTGGCACACTCTATTTGAAGAGCCATTAGAAATAATAGAGAGGTTCAAATAGGAGGCTTCATTTTTTGTGACATTGAGCCTCATTATGAGTGTGGTGGAAAGGCAACAACGGTGCCAGTAGTGCTACCGGCGCTGTTGTTACCCCTCTACCACACTACAAGTTCTGCTCGCCGGTGCCGGACTGCACGCCTGGTCTCACCAGGCGTGCATACCAGCACCCGCAAGCAGAACTCATGATTGCACCAGCACTGTTATAAACGGTGCCGGTGCAACCATGCTCCCGACCCCCATTCTGCCCTATCGGGTAGAATGGGGATCGGGAGGCCGGCCATAACGGCACCCGCGAATGGGCAATTACTGGGTACGCCAAACTCAGCATGACCCGGTTACTGCCCATTCGTGGGTGCCAGAAAAAAACCATCTCCAGCGGCAGCCGTGCCCTTAACAAGGGCACGGCTACCGCCAGAGTTATAGTGAGGGCCATTGTCTTTTTAGTGTTGTAATTTTTGTTATTTTATATTTGCGTCATCAGTTGTATATTTCTATATGTCTAACATTGTTCAATAAAACACTAAGACATGGCTCTTGTAATGTTCTGTCAGAAAGATGGGGAACATTAATTATGATAAATGATTGGTTGCGAATCTCTTGGAATAATATGGATGATGTGTATTTTAGAGTTGTCATTTTTGTTTATTTTATATTTTTGTCACCAGTTGGACATCTGAATATGTCTAACATTGTGCAAGAAAACAGTAAAATGTAGCCCATCTAATATTCCCTTTTTTATGTTTTGAAGCATCGTCTTTTTCATGTTATCATTTGTTACCAACGGTGCCAGCGCTTCTGTCACCAGTTTGCCTACCGTGGCCACTGCGTACAGCAGGGTCCAACCTGTTGGGAACAACAGCTCCAGCAGGCAGACTCGTAGTTTGATGATCCAGATTCAAGGGTGCCGGTGAGTTTATCGGCACCCTTGTTTCCAGACCGCCAAACTTGTAATGACGCCCGATGTCTTGAATGTGTGGTCAAGAGAGGAGCTATATTTGTGGAATGGTAGAAGTTAATTGTTGAATATCTGATTACCTGTAATTCTAATTCTTAAATCCTTGAATTTCAAGGAAAAAAAATTAGTTGCAGGGACGTTAAGGTGAGAACGTAATTCAACAAAACCCCTGAAATTCAGCTAAAGCCACCTTAACTTCACACCCCATGTTGTGCAGTCTATGACCACAATGATGACATCACAGATCACATCAGTGAATACATCACTAATTACTTGTTGTATGAGAACACTGATGACATTACAAATCCCATCGCTGGTGCCATCAAGAATCTAGGCACTTGGAACAACCCCACAGCATAATACGGCCATGCACCCAAGAATCTGGCCACTGGACACAACCATTGTAATAATATGTGTACAAAAATGGAATCCGGGAATTGGAAAACACCATTATAATAATATGTGTATAGTAATTATACATAGTGTGTGGGCAGTGTATAGTATTTGTAATATGGTGACACAATACAATTGAAGTACTTATGATTGCTGTACCATTGGGGGTACAAGTTGACTTTGTTGTATATGGTAATCTAGGAGAAATCTTTGCTTCTTTTTCTGTGAAAAAATCATTGCATAATATTTTAGGATAATTCACAATGTTGCATTGCATACAATCTCACATATTCATGTACTTTTTATACCCTCATTATTAGTACATTCTAACTACTATGTTTGAAAGAACATTACGGTGTGTTTTGATCACTTGATGATTTTGTTTGCATAATCATTGGGTATTTGGGTAAAAAGAATCCATACATGATTGACAAAACCCTATTGCATTTAGTGAGACATTATGTGTCACAGTATGTTTGTTTGCAGTGTGCAGCACTTAAAGGAATGTTTAGGGTGCACAAATAAGTGTATTCGTTTCTACAAGCAGTTTTGCAGTAGAAAGAATTGTAATGCTGAATTTGCAATGAAGTGAAATGAAGGGTATTTTTCAAGTCGTTAGATACCTGTGCTGGTGGACTCTTTTCTTTAAAGGAATTTTTGAAGTACTTAGATATATGTTGGCGTATTGAAACTGTTTTTTATGTCAAAAGGAGCATTGCAGTAGTATGGCTGCAGTTAGATAACAGTTGGCGTATTCTAACTGTTGATAGTTTTACAGTTTTTAAGTGTATGTTTTGAAGGGGTGTGATTCCTGTTGGTGTATTCTAGCTATTTTGCTATTCAAAAGTAGCATTGGAGTAGTATGGCTGCCGTTAGATACCAGGTGCTGTATTGTAACTCTTGATAGTTCTACAGGTTAGTGACTAAACTTTGTAGACCCTTATAATCAGTACATTCTAAGTACTATGGTTGAAACAACATTGCTCTGTGTTTTGCATAGTTGTTGTTTCTGTTTGCATAATCATTGCAAAAAAAATCTATGCGGCATTACCAAAAACATACTATATGTATATCTGTTTGTGTATTGAAACTGTTTTCCATTTCAAAAACAGCATTGCAGCACTTTGGCTGTAGGTAGATACCAGTTGGCGTATTCTAACTGTTGATATTTTTACAGTTCAGAAGGATATTTTTTGAAGCAGTTAGATACCTGTTGGTGTATTCTAACTATTTTGCTATTCAAAAGTAACATTGCAATATTATGGATGTAGTTAGATACCAGTTGGCATATTCTAACTGTTGATTGTTTTATAGTTCTGAGGGTATTTTTTTAAGCAGTTTTTAAGCATTTGTAAATGTAACTGGTCTGAGCCTTTCAAGTAAATGTTTAAACAATTGGAGGCAATTGGAACAGAAGATTGATTGTTACATTTGCATAGCAATTTACACCAGTTGTGTTGGACAATTTAAATGGACCAGAGAGTTCTGTCTCTGTGTCATTTGCTGAACCTCCACTTGTTTCTTTAGAAGAAATATTTCTCTTCAAATCTACTGATGGATGTGCACATGTGTTTGCACTAGATAATTTTATGGTTGTACTACTAGATGGAGTAGCAGTTATTTTAAATTTTTATGGTGGCATTGTTGGAAGATCTCTTATAAGTTCTGTTTGCATTCATTTTCTTTTTAAAAGTTTACCTTTTTCAGGAACAGGGTACATATCGAGATGGGGTGTGCATTGTGAATGTAGTCTGTTGTACTGTCAGATGCAAGGAATGTCAGCCTTGACTTTGTTTGCATAAAATTTGACTAGAAATAATCCTTCAAGTGCAGGTAGACGTGAAAGTGCTACATAACTCATACCTTCTTTAGAGACTGTGCTACCAATGTCAATCAATGCCTGATATAGGGTTAGACCTTGTGATTTGTGAATAGTGACTGCATATGCAAGAGACAGAGATAATTTCTCTCTGTGTAGATAAATATCTTTGAAAATAAGGAATTGTGCTGTTGAGCGTCCTAACTGTTTAACTTCTGAAAGTTTGTGAAAGTGGATGTTGACATGTGGATACCTCTGGAAGCCAACAACTGTGCCAATTGCTCCATTGACTAAGCCTTGCTCCACATCAAGGTTACGTTTTAGAATTACTCTGCAGTTTAAACACAACTTTAACATTTTCTGCAAACCAGCTGTGTTGGAGATACATCTTTCTAAACTATTTAGTTGTGTTGTTGCTTGTTGACATTTAGGGAGTGTTATGCTGTGCATTTCCAGTTTTTCTGTGGCTCTAATATGCACTATTGGTTGCATTTCTTTTTTTCACATTGTCTCATTGAATTGCGTTCAGCTTCCTAGGCTTGGCATTAAGGACATACATTTTACATTTGCTTGTGCTAATTGTTCCATGAAATCAGGAGCAGATATGTCATGCCCATATAACTCATGGATGAGTTTACTATTTAAGATAAATTGTGCATCATTAGAAAAAAGAGCAGTCCTAATGCTTTTTAAAATGTTACCATAGGTGATGTCTGCAGACTGAAGTATGTTTTGAGTTAGTTCTCTGTATTGGCAATGTTGACAGAGATTTACATTTCCTATGCTACCAAGTGTGTTGCAGAACTGTTTGTGTCCTAACGTTTTAAACATAGGTTCACCTTTCACTGGTGTTAATTGTAGGAGTACTCCAAAAACAATAACATGTTTTCCTCCAATGAGTTCTTTGTAGTCTGTTTAAAGGACGTCTTATAATCTGTGGTTAATTAAAGCCAACATTAGGTTGGAGACCATGCTCACCTCATCTATTAGGAGCATTTTCATCTGAGTACTTCAGTAGCAGCTTCTATTAATAGTTTGTAGTACTCTAATTTGTTTTGGTTTTCTACTGGAAGGAGCAGTAGTCGGTGTAATATAACACCACCTATGTTGTAGGCAGCTAAACATGTGGGGGCTGTTACAACAATTGAAAGGTTGTTGTTTGTTAACTTTTGTAGGAAATTGATGATGATTTTTCTTAAGAATGTTTTTCCAGAACCAGCTTCACCACTTACACAGAGGAGTAGAGGTTTATAATTTTGACAGCTACAAGTTGTACTTTCATGTGTTAAACTATGTTACATTTATTTGGTCACTTCGAGGAAAATGCTAAGTTGCTCATCATTTAGCTGCGATTTCAGCACTGCCAAGGTTTGTTCTGATTGCTCATATTGATACATGGTGTTCTGTACTTCAGTCATGACTATTTCTGCTTCATTTACTATGAGTGGCTCTCCAAGTGGTTCTTGGCTTCCTGTAACAGAAGGTTGACTGCCCTCAGGAGTGTCTTCATTTAGTTGTGCTTGAACTTTTTCCTCTTGTTGGCATTCATAGTCCAACATGTTTTTGTATTGCTTGAAATTGACATTTGTTATAGTGCTTTAATTTGCATTAAATGCAGCTTCAAATAAGTCATGGTTGTCTCGTCTTTTCTCCATGGTTTAAAAAGTTGCAGTAGGGCCATGTAGTAAAGTTCTCTATGTTCAGGAGTTTTAAATGCTTACTTCATATGATTAATTAGGCTGGGTTTGGTTGGTTTGACAAGGCTCCCTTCACAAGCTGAGACCACATATTTTCCACATTTTTAATCTGCATTAACATTATTTTTGTAGGAGAACAGGCACATGTTTTCCAAAGCAGTACTTCTGTTTGAGTAGTATGTGTCTAATACATTGTTGTAATTTTCGGCTATTGTTTCTATGTCTTGGTACAATTTCAGCACTCTTTTTCTGAATGCAGCTGGACCAAGGCTTAGCCTGATTATGTGTTCAGATTTGCCATATAAGGCTGTGTCTGTTAAATGGTATGCAGATTCGTAGCATCCACATTCTCTATGGGAGAGTACAATCTGATTTTATGTCAAAGCTGTACAATCTTTGAGAAAGTGTTTTGTCAGATGATATGTCATCCCAGAGGTCATTTAGCTCTGTTTTCTCAGCTTTAGGTAGGTTGGCTGTGACATATATTGTATATCTATGTTTTCATTCCACAAGAGGGCAATGATTGCATTGTAATCATTGATGTACTTTGAAGCTTTGTTTCTTTTAATGCTGTATGTGTTTTTAGGCGATTTGCCTTTAACACTGTCTCTAACAGAAGACATATGATATGATATGATATAGGGCCTCATTACACGGAACGCGGTAAGGGTTTACTGGTACCGGTAAGGGCACCGGTACCGGTAAACCCTTACCACCTTACTACGAGGTCCCTTTGCGGGACCCGACCTCAATGGCTGGTTTTACCAGCCGTTAAGGAACGGGCCCGCAAAGGGACCTTGGTGCAAATTACGGTACCGCAATTTTCAGTACCGTAATTAGCTCCTTCCCCATTCCCATTGAGCCTTATGGGGGCAAAAATGGGAATGGGGAAGTGCCTTGGTGAATGGGGAATTACCACCCCCGCTCACCTTGGAGTAGGGTGGTAATTCCGCCTCCACCAAGGTGGACACGAAAAAATACCAGCGGCAACCATGGCGCTAATAGCACAATGGTTACCGCATTCCGTGTAATGAGGCCCATAATGTAGCATTTATAATGCACCTATAGACAAGTGTTTGAAGTATAGCTGTTTACTTGTCCTTTTGCTGAAACTGGTCTAGGGAAACCAAAGCAGCATTTGGCGTAGTATTTACCTTTGATTTTATGTTTGCATTGGCAGTATTTGGCACACTTATGTTTTTGTAAGTGTAATATTTGTGTATGTAGCTCGGTATGCATGGTTTCTGAAGGGATGTCACAGGTTATGTATTTGTGAATAAACTGGATGACCAAATTTAGGAGCATCTTTTATCCACAAAAGCATGTGGATGTGTGGTGCTTCTCTGGATTTATATTCTTTTCTCCAAAAGAAGTGTTCCTCTTCTCCGAGGGGAGGAATATTTTTATTACAGGTGAAGTGCTGCATGGCAATAAAGCAGTGGTGAAAGTATTTTGATACATTTACAGGGCCAAGAGAGCAGAGCTCTCCTGGTGCTTTTATAGCTATTCCTTCTTTGTTCTGGTTTGCTATGCGTAGGAAGTCATGCAAGTCATCCCATGCATATTCTGCACAACCTAAAGTCACAAACCATGTGGGTGGGCCGAGGTTCCTTTGCATACACTGTACATCAGTGTGACATCAGAACCAGTATTCTTTTGTACCATGCATGTTTGCCAAGATATTTGTGATACTTGACTGCAAAACTTCATCTTTGTCTTTTACCTTTTGAAGTTGTTGGGTAGCAGACATCTTTAAAAAATTAGAGCCTGTTTTCAATGTGTGTGCAACTCCATAGCATAGAGTTGCTAGTTCACTTTTGAACAGGATGTGGAATATGTATACAACCTTTTTGTCTGAATCTGGGGTCTTCAGAATACATTTGTAAAGAGCATTATTCTGAAGCTGTTATTTGTCTGATCCTGTATTATATCTCCCCCCTTTTCCTGTTGAAAAAAGTAGGGGAAAGGCTTGTGCTTCTAAACTTTTCTCCCATAGGCTGATTGGAGATCCTTTGGCTTGACGCATTTGACATGTTTCTAATGCATCGTCTATGGTGTCTTTGGAGTGTAGTGGGTGAATTGTATACTGGTGCAAAATACTGGATGCCGTAATAGGATCTACAAGTTCAAATTGGCCAGTTGGTGAGGAATCCTGAATTATTTGGGTGGTTTCCCTTAAGTTCTGTTCAATGTTTATATCTTTGTAGTAGTCATTGTTTTTTTAGATATTCTAAGGCTTATCTAACTTTGTTTAAGTCTACTAGTTGTTGCCAAATCTTGTTGTCTTTCATTGGTACACCATTAACTAGGATAATCCAAGATTGATCTATTGACTGTTGCATTCCTAGAGTTTCTACATTTTTGTTAAGATCTAATTGCAAAAAAACTAGTTTGCCACAAACGCCTTTTAGTAATTCAGAAAGAGGCAATTTGGCGGTTTTGGGTTGACGACGTATTATAGCTTGAAATGGGTGTACTGTTTATATTATAATGCTCTCATACAAATTAAGGTGCTGGAGAGGTTTGGGAATTTGGGAATATTTCCAAGTTATCAGTGACAGCCCGTGAAGGCATTTGGTTATTATCAAGCTTTGTGTTGCAGTATGTGCAAAGTATTGAGGGGTCACTTGTTTTGAATGTGTTTTCTGCCATAAGATATAGAGCTAATTGGAACCATTGGGATTCTTCATTATCGTCTATTTTGTAAGTCATACCTTCAATTTTTGTGCTCTTTTTATAAGAAGTTATGCAGCAACACACACATATTTGGCTTGGTACTTCAGAAGATGTGCTTTTAAACTTTGCTATTTCTTCTTTGTGCATGTTTATTAGAAGATTGGTGTTTGTAAGGTTTTCGCTAATGTTCTCTAAAGTTACTGAATTTTCTAAGTCATCTTCATTGCCAAAATATTTACTTTGGATATGGTCTATTTGTGGGGCCGTAGAAGAAAGTGTGACATTTTTATAGAATTGAAAATGGAAAATGCTGGGCATTTAAAAAGCTGTCTTTTTTGGGAGACTGGACATGAAGAAATGGATAAAGAAAATATTTCTACAACACTTTTAAGTGGCACTTGTGTGAAGGTTTGTTATGTTGTCATTACATGCATACTTGTGAATGGGATGTATTGCAATGCATTACTGTAATGTGTAATTGCTTATTAAATGATGGTTCTTTTGTTTGTATTGTGGGTGTTGTGATTGCACTATTTGCATTAGAAAAGGTGCAATGCCAGTCCCAGAATGCAGAGAAAAATCGCAAAGCCTTTAAGCATGTACAGATTAGAAAGGAGAATGTTAGCAAGTAAGCATTTGTGGGAAAGTTAATGAAATTGCACACACTGAGTGTTATTGCAATATGTTTGAGAAATTGTTTCCGTTTTCTTTAGTTTATTTATTAAAAAAGGCACACAGCAATGTAAATGAATACATGTAGTTATTTGTTTTACTTGAAATGGTGCTGAAATAAATATTTTTAAACGCTTTGCATTTTGCCATTTTTCATTCCATGTATGTGCCATGCTTTATTAACATACATTCAGTTTTCGTGTCTAGTTTGCATTGTAACTTTGTTAGTTGGAGAAATGGTGTTAAGAGTGAAAGAATATAAGAAGAAAATAACACTTTGTACATTATAATGGGTCGAATGGGAAAGTATGCATGTACTGGTAATATATTGAACTTTCACACAGGATCTGGAACTTAAACATGCTGTGGATGTGTTTTAAATGTGGTTTTCTTTTCTTTCACAAAAAAGACACAGGCAGTGCTGCCGAAATTGCAAATATGTATTGTTAAACTCTTATGAAAATGCTCATTAAAAGAAAACTTTGCAACCACACAAAATTATAAGTAACTGCCACTTGATGTCAGGAGGTGGGACAAATGGGAGTATGATCATTAAGTAGATTAATGCAGGGTAAGTGGCAGGAACCCTGTTTTATGCATTTGTACAGTTGGAAATGTAATTTTCAAAATGTATGCATACCTGTACTTTGAATTTATAGATGCAGATGTGGATGAATCTGCAAATAGAAATCTTGGAGATGTTTGTAGTAGTTTTTGATGCAGGATATTGGGAGTAACAGGAGACATTTACTCTGATTGTTCAACAGTACATTTGAAGTGGTGAACTAAGATGGCAGAATTAGTTGTAGAGTTTTTGCATGTTTTTGGTGGATGGGTGTGCGACTGCTTGAAAGTAGCCAATGAGTGAAAGCTGCAAGATTAAAGTGGAAAGGGAAGAATGGCTGCTCTGTGTTAAGGTGTCTGCAGAAAGCGTGGTAGTCTACGGACAGGGCGTGTCTCATCCAGGTCTTTTAAGGATGCCTGGCATAGAAAGGGAACTGTGGGGATTAGTCAATGAGGTCTTCTGGTTGTGCTTTAGAGGAAGAGAGGTGACAGTTCTTTTCAATGCTATGTGTAGGGAAGATGGCTGTGGTTGTACAGATAAGGATTACTGTGTGGATGGTGGAAGATTCTTTCATGGTGAATTTGAAAAGTTACACAGAAATGTGTGGCATTTCTGCTAACATTGGATTGGAGGAAGTGGATGCTTTTTGTTGTGGTGCACCTAGGCAAAACTGGAAGAGTGTTTTTGCACATTGCAAAGATAATTCTCTTTTCCATTGTCCAGATGTTGTTGTGGTGCATTGTGGAGTACATAGTTTGGGGTATATCAGTGCAATAAGTTTACAGATTCCAGTGAAAGAATTGTTGAATGCACCATTGAGATGCACCAATGTCTTTTGTCCTCAAAAAGACGCAGGAAGGCACCTTGTGAACAAAGGGGTATGTTCATTTTTGTATGGTATAGGGATGACATCCTTCCCAAATGAGAACCTTCTGGTGGATGGTGGACATACTTTGTTCAGTGATGGCATCACTTTTAGTGACTGTGGCAATGCAATCTTTCTTAACAATGTTAAAAATGCATTCAGAAAGTTCTTGTGAACATGATATAGAGTGCATGTGAGTAGCTGTTGGAAAGAAAATCTGAAAAGCCCCCACCCTCCAAAAAAAAGGTTCTTCTCAGAGCCACCAATAAAGAGTAAATAACTCACATTGCGTTTAATTTCTCTCCCCACCCCTTCATTTGGCCGATCTGTCTGCAGACACTGCGGTAGTCCACGGATAGCATATGCCACATTTGGGTCTTTTGAGGATGCCAGGCATGTAAATGGGACTGTGCAGCCCAGGGGATTAGCCAAAAAGGTTTCCTGTGTGTGGTATGCAAGGAGAGAGTTTGGCAGAAGGTGTGTTTGCTGAGAGGAGTGCAGATAGCTGTGGCTATTGCTATGTCTTTCAGGAGGCAGAGTGTGTGGCTTCTGGGGGACTCGTGGATCCATTAGTTGAAGGTGTATGCACAGCAGTGTGGAGTGGCTGAAAATCTTGAATTTCATGATGTTCATGTGCAATGGTATGGAGTGCACGGCATGAAGTGGGTGGACATACTCCCATTTTGTGTCAATTTGGTCACACTGCAACATCCAGACATTATCATCGTTCATTGTGGAGGGAACAATTTAGGGTATGTAACTGGAATTTCACTGCAGTTTGCAATGAAGGAGACATTTGGCAAAATGAAGGAAATGTTCCAGAACTCTCGACTAATTTGTCCTCACATTGCCCAGTGGCAGATGTTGATGCACTCCAGTTCATTTGGTCCACAAATGGAGAAATTGAGGCGCAATGTAAACAAGGTTGTGTGTGCATTTATGAGAGATGTTGGCATAACGGCTTTCCATAATGAAAATATAAAATTTGACACTGCCAATATTTTCCGCAAAGATGGAGTACATCGGACTTATGCTGGTTATCAGCTTTTTCTGCAAAATATTCAAAATGCTTTGAAGCACTTTTTGTAAATATAGAAAGCAGTTTCCAGTAGGTGAAAATGCATGGAAGCACAGCAAAAACAAAATGCCTACTGTTTTACAAGTTGAAAGAAATAGTTTAGTTCAGTTGAATGTTGCTTAGTTTACTTTAAAACTTGAAAAAAAAGGTTTTTTAAAAAAGGTTATTTTCATTGCCAGCACTTTGCCACGCAAAAGAGTTCACTGTTTCTGATGCACTACCACCTACATGTCTGCAGACTACCGCGCTGTCCATGGAACTTCGCAGGCTGTGTAGGGGCCTGTAACTTTTTTTGGTAATTCTTTTTTTTAACTGTGAAAGATGGCTCTGAAAAGAACATTTTTCTATGTTTTGTATTATTTTGTTTTGTATGGGCTGAAGAGAAAAGGGAGGGCATGGAAAGGAGGCAAGGGGCACCAAGCACAGGAACGAAGGGGCAGGTGGAGACAGGAAGATGTTGGCTTGGCCTTAATCAGGTAGAGGACAGCGTTTCTCATGCTCCTTGACCACAGCCTTGAAAGCACTACGAAATTGCTCCCTCCTACAGAGCGGTGTGTCACAGTACATACAGATCACTGTTACCCTTGAAAGATAAGGGTTGACTGTGTCATGTATGGCCTGCAAGGCTTCCGCAGGGATCCTCTGCCCCACATGAGTGTCCCTTGTGGTGGCAGCAGCGGATGATGAGGGTGCAGTACTGGCCATCAGCATACTCGTCCCTTCAAAAGGTACGACCTGCCGAACTGCTGCCTTGTGATTGGACCTGAGGTGGTGCTGCATGGAGGTGTTCCAGTAGCTGTACAGACCCGGTTTTCCGTGACTGAGTTCAACATTACACTCAGTGCATCTAATCTTGTCCGCCTGAGCCATAGGAACACCCCCAATGGTGGTAAAAAGCTGCCACACCAAAGATTCACATCGGGAGTTGGAGTGAGGGACTTCCAGTACCACATCCTCATCGTCCTCTTGATCCACCTCTGTATCACCACGCCTGTTCGCCTCTCCAGTCCCTCCAGATGGTTGTGGTGGTGGGGCAGCTGCAGTGGCCATGGATGCCATTGTCTATAAGAAGTAGAAGTAGAGATACTGAATAGCCATAATCAGCAGCAGGTGCTCTCTCCTGGACAGCCAGGAACACAATGAAAAGAAGCCATGCGTGGGTCCATTTAGAGGGACTATCAACGGACAGGCGATTGTCTGCGGATGGATCGATCCACAGATAGGGCTAAAAAAGTTATAGAAATTAGCCAGATCAACTAAGACATGGCCTCAGAGCTCTGCAAGGGTAAAGTTTTTGCTTCAAAAACCCTGAATTGGCCTTAAATATGGTTTTTAACTGCCTGGGGGTGTGGACAGTGTCTGCAGATATTCCCGACGTGCATCACGGGTGAGGTCACATGATGACGTACCCGGACGGCCGTGGACAGGACGGCTGTTAGACGGTGTGCAAATGCGTGCTAGGGTCTGTAGGACAGGGGTGGAGTCCCCGAACTAATCAAAACTGCGACACGTGCGAGCTGACATGTCCAGACAGGCGCGGTGTCCGGGGGCACAGCAGGATTAGGTGTGCAAGCGTGCCAGTGTCCAGAGGACAGGGTTGGAGTCCCCAAATGAATTAAAAGTGTGACACATGTGAGCGAACATGTGCGGACAGGTGAGGTGTCCGGGGGCACAACGGGATCAGTTGTACATGTCTGTCAGTGTCCATAGGACAGGGGTCGAGTCGCTGAACTAATTAAAAGTGCAACGCAAGCGAGCGAACATGTCCAGACAGGCAGGGTGTCCGAGGGCACAGCGAGATCAGGTGCCCATGCGCGTTTGTGTCTCTAGGACAGGGGTGGAGTCCCCAAACTAATTACCCCAACCTAATTAAAAGTGCGACACAACCGAACAGACATCTTCAGACAGGCGCAATGTCTGGGGGCACCTCCATTTTGGTTATGGACACCCCATACAGTCGCGCAGTCCGCGGCCTCCAAATTGGTCTTTTAAAAAAACACACAACAACCATTTACACATACATATTTATTAAAACAAACACATACAATTAATTAGGAAAGAGATGGGATAGCAGAATGGGAAACATATATGGGGAATTGGGGGTTTCTATGCACTGTTCATGAGGGAAGGAAGGATCATAGAATCTTGGGGAATTTGATGGGGATGATTGGTTGGGACAGGATGAATGCGCACAGGTGCAAGTTTGGCAGTGATATTGGATATTTTCTTTGAAATTATTTTTAACAAATGTCATCAACTGTATAACATGATTATCTAGTTCATCCATTTTTGCAGATAGGTTTATTAGTTAATGTTTTGCATTTTCAGCTAAGGGCTGTCTGTGGCCATCTTCAGGGTCACCTAATTTTAATTTGGGCCCACTTTCTTCATTCCCACTATATACTGTTAAAATGAAAACCATGTTTTAGTGACATCTCAACAAATTGCATCACTTTTTCTGCTTTAAATAATGTATTCTGTACCATTAGAGTTGTTTCCTTCCCTCATTTCGTCATGGGGGAATTGTTCCTTAAATCACTCCAGTGTGCTTGCCATTTCTGTGCAAAGAAAACAATACTGCTATTGCTAAGTTGTGCACACATAATAAATTGTAATGTTACAGAAAGAAATACAGTGTAATTACTATTTTTGTAAGGGTTTCTTCTGGAATAACTGCCAGCTGCTTGTCAGTGTGTAAGCAAGGTTCCAGTGAGGTAATATTGTTAGGTGTATAGTTAAGCTTTGTGCTTGGTGCAAACTGTACAATGAGGCACACACGTTTTACAGTTCATACATTACGCAATTTAAATCTCCTGAAATCTGATATCAAAGTCCACTCTCATTTTCATGTGTTTTCTGGAGATTACATTTGAGTAATGTACAAACTGTACATTAACTACATCAGAGAACTGGGCTCAAAAGCAGCCCTGACTTTCATGTGAGATTTCATGAGATGAAATTGCTTAATGTGTGAACTGGGAAAATCATGTACCTCCTAGTGTAGTTTGTATGAAAGATGTATATTAATTCGGACATTTGCCAAGTCAAGAAACATCTTAAAATGCTAATATCTCAAAATTACAATTTTCCCCAAAGAATATTGTGTGCACCAATTCCTGATGATGTCTAAGTGCATGTCGGAAGTTAGGAAGATTGAAGAGCTTATTTTGCAATATTTGGCCAGAAAGTATACTTTGTTTTCCTATGTGAAAACCCCATATTAAAAGCTGTTCAAAACGTGATCAAAATAAAACATTTTTAAACTAGAATGTGCTTCATGTCAGATTCTTACATTTTGCATGCAGAGCCAGCTACCTAAACTTTTACTGTGGGATTTGGTCAGATTGTTTCATAAAAGGGTTCAAATGTAATGAATAAAAGGTAATTTCTGAAAAGCCACCTTGCACAATGGCATAACAAATACATAGTTATGTGTGTCTGTGTGTGAATGAGAGCACAGTAAGGAATACATGTGTGCATGGTTAGAACCTTGAATGATATTGTATGTGTGTTTGTGCCATTTGATATGTGTGCTGAAGAGGGTCTCATATATTATAGTATTGGATTCTTTGGACAGTTACTGTAATTCATGGAGAGGGCTCATCCTGTGATTGCCAGCAGAGGTGTTTTACAGCCACTGCTGGTAGGATGAGGATTCTTGTGGGGCTGCTGCTCAGTTTGGGACTCCCCAGTAAAATAAGACATCTGCAGACTTTGTTTATTTAGTTTATTGTAGAGTAATCTGCAAATACATTTCCTTTTGGCATAACTTCACTTTGAAGACAAAATATGAACTGAAATGGTGATCATTGCTTGTGAATCGGCAAATAATTCTCAAATAGTCATGAGTGGATTTTGTAGGGAGTTGTGGTTATCCATTGATAACTTACTGAGATGGTGTTTTGTGTTTTCTACATATTGATAAAGGTAAGCTATTGTGCAATCATGATAAGCAGGTTTTTCAAAAATGTGGGCTTACTCTGTCCAATGCACATAGTGGCATACTTCATCATGACAGTGATCCTTTAATTGACCCAGTCAAGGATAGGATTTAAATCTCCCCCAAAAGTTATGCAGCCATTCCATCAGTATCCTGTGATCTATGGCATGTTTTGGCCACAAAGAGTTTATGGCACACATCCTCTGGGCACTTCTTGGTTGACATCCTTAACTTTGTCAAACACCATTAGACCTTCCATTTTGATGCCACAATTGGGGATCGTTTCAGGCTCTTTCTCCCCACTCTGGAGCTCCTTAATATTATCCCCTGTCCAGGGATTGTCTCAAACTTTCTCTTTGTCTCTTTCCATACAGAGGGGTTTGTCTCTCCCACTGTTCCCACTCTTGGATGTCACTGCGTGTTTCCCACTCTGTGGTTTTCCTCTTTCTCTCTCCCCATTCACAGATTTCCTGGTGTTTTCAGCACTCCGAGACTTGTCTTGATTTCTCTGCCCATTCAGTTTTTCTTTTTGTCTCTTCTCACTTTGGGGCTTGTCTCTCTCTTTTTCCTCACCCTCTGGGGCGGCTCAGCTTATTGCCCACTCAAGGGCTTGTCTCAGCTTCCCTCCCTACTCTGGAGCTTTTCAGATCATTGCCTGCTCTGGGGCTTGCTCCTCTCTCTACTATTCCCTGATCTGGGGCTTCTCTTTCTCCACACCTTGGGGCCTCTCAGTGAATTCCCCACTCTGGGACTTGGCTTTCTCTATCTCCCCACCCTGGGGTTTCCCAGGGCCTTCCCCACCTGGGGATTCTGTCTATCTGCTCTGCTGTGGCACCTGCCTCCCGTTCTTCTGGAGCCTCTACATACCTTATGGTGATGGGCGGTGTTCCTTTCTTTGTGGAGCCACTGATGCAAATTGTCCCTTGGGCTCTGCTCCGACTGGAAGCTTTCCTCCTATGCTATAGCACCTTGAAGTGTCTCTTGTGCTAGATGGGATTACCAATAAAGATCTCAGCCCAAATAACTGGACAGACTCAAAGAATATGGCAAAATACTACTTTATTCTAAGTTCAATAAAGCAGGACAAACTGGCAGATATCCGACTGATGTTCGCACACTCACACACAGTTGATTATACAGAGGTTTTATACACCAATATGCATCATATATGACATCATCCTACATGGCAAACTGTAAAATCTATTGAAGGGAGGGATTGGTAAGGGAAACATATGTACCTATGGTATACATAACGGTTAGAATATCATTGGCATGCCTCAAACTACCTCTAAATGTGTATAATATTAATTATAGCACAGAAAATGGCAGCGTAATTGGTATATTCAACATTGTATAGCAGGTTACCCCATAGACCCTCTGATTGGTTGGCATTCAGACCAGTGGTCGAAGTGTATGAAAAGAAGTAGTGGAACTATGTTCCCTGCTGGTCTGCCCTGTTCGCTACAAACCCTATCCCTGTGCTCCCTCCCACACACAATTCAAACTCCCAAACACACACCTGCTATTTATGGGAATGTTCAGTGCAGTTCACTGAAGTGCAAGATTCAACTTCTTCCTACACTTTTATTTTAAAACAAAACCATTCCAGACCAGTTTCTTTTTAAAATAAAAGTATAGGAACAGTGAGACTTCAATATAAAAAGTATAGGAGCACTGCTCCCGACTGCTCCCGCCCACTTTGACCTCTGATTCAGACCCAACCCCTTACACTTGGTTAGCAGCACATGAGTGAAATGAAACCAGATGCGTGAGGCACGTCAGATTACTTGTAGCCTGCTCTCTGTTCTGGGATATTCATGGGAGTGTATGCACATCACTATCTTCATCCAAAACTTAATGAATAGCCCTTGTTTTCAACTTCTGAATCATGTGTGAAGACACCATCAATGTGTCCATTTCAACCTTTTATTTACTGCTATTTGATTTAATTATACTGAGTGTTCTTGCTCTTCTTGGCCTCTACAGACTTGTTCACTCCATTTTGTATACACTTTATACACTTTTAATTGTCCAATATGTGGCTCTTGGCAATTTTTCTTCTTCTTTAATCTAAGAGAAATATGTCTTACGTACATAGCTTATCCATCTGCCTTCCTTTGTGCCTTGCAATGATTTCTTAAAGTGCTTCCAAATGAATCCAATTCAACAATGATTATGTCTTTGAATACCAAGATGTAATTTGAAAGCATGTAGAAGACATATGAGCACAAACAGTAGAGCTGCAAGGTTTTCTACTTTAACCCCATTCATGTGTTTCCACATACGGCCAGACTTATTGTCTCTGATTTACAGTAGTGATGGTATACAATTTGGACTTGCAATGGTGGGTACAGAATGATTTTAAGATTCCATGAGGCAGTCAATAGAATCTAAACAGCTTAGCAGAAGTTTTGGAATACTAAAGTGATGTGTTTTGGAATACTAAAGAGATTAATCCTATTGTCTAGGCGAGGCATACTAAACCATGCAGAGCTGATTCTGTTCACAGTTGTCAAAATAATCTAGCAGATTTGTCCACTAAACAGCAGACTACAAGATATGTAGTGGCAGCCTTTACATGCTCCATTGCCCATTTCCATGAAGATATAAAAGCCTGCAAAGAAGCAAGCTGTCATAACCGTAAATACATAACATGGTACATATATAAAGTGCAATGATTGGAGACCCAATCCAAGGGATACATCCAAACAAGTAGGTCTGATTAAAATGAATAATGGAAGCCCATTTAGGAAAGTGTTCTGCCCATTTTAGGATGCAACAGATCAGAATGTGTTGCAGAGACATTGGAGACAGGAGCTGAAAAAAGATGTGCAATAGGATTTTTCTAATCGTCGAAGACATTTGCAGTTCACAGTGGATCATACAAGTAAGACTAAAGAAAATACTGTAATGCAATAGTACCATTTAAATGTATGTACATTGGTCATACATTCTTTGAATATGTTTACAAATACAAGTACTTATAATTGTAGTGGACCCATGTAAAATGTGCACCTGGACCATTACCCCGATAAAAGCTGATTGTAAGGAAGACTTAAAGTGTTAGTATGTAGTACCGAAAACACTTCAAGGGAAAATGGAGTCATGCATTTTTAGGCTAATCCTTGAGAGAAGCCCTCTCATGTTGGAAATGTAACTTGCAACTCTCAAACCCCATGAACCGGATATGTCACATACAACAAGTTATAATTGAATGAACAGACCAGGCTAGATTAGCAAAATATATTAGTATAAATGAATGGTATATTTAAGTTGTGTTTCACGGTGGGGGATCTTTTTCAAAACCCTTCATTTTTTTCTTTTATCTTTATTTTAAATTTTTCAAAAACACATACTACAAAGTGAAAAGTGAGCAGGATAACAGTCAACTCTGTGGTTGAGCATATACCTTCAAATACTTCAACATAAATTCGCAAGGCCAATAACAGCGTCTCTGAATTCATTACCACATACCCTCACAACTTTTCTGATCAACTGTTTCTCACACCCCCTAAGTATCATACATGCCCTTACCTTCCAAGCATTCAAGCAAGTGCAGTGTGAGTTGCAGAGGCCTCAGGATCAGGCCTGGACAGTGGCCAGTGCTGCACCCCCAAGGGAGATGGAGTAGGGAGCTTTTAAGTAACAGGCCACCCATGGGCAGTTCTCAACCAAGGAAGAGAGATTTACAAACTAATATCAAGAACTGTCAGTAGCATATTTCACCAACATATAATGAGCAAAAGTGCTTGGTTGATCTCAGGCTATCCTTTATTTTATAGGCATCATCACTATTGGGGGTCCACAGCCATGTCAAGGTGAGACCTAAAAAGGGGCCAATAGTCCTTGCGGTGGGTAGTGAGGGACACTAGTTCTCTATAAATATCCTCTTGCACATTGCACCAGGTTGCATCCCTCAGCCACTCATCCACATCAGGTGCCTGCTGTGACCACAACTCCATAGCCACACAGTGTTTTGGTATCAACAGCGCTATCCCTAAAAAATCTACAGTCAGGTTTCGGGAAGCTCTGGGTGAGGCACAGAAGGCATATTTCTGGGCTGAGTGGGCTATAAGACCCAATACTTCCACCAATAATGCTCTGAATCTTTCCCCAGTAGGAGGCACCCCGGCACAGCTTCAGGCATGTGCAAAAGGTCTGCATTGTGCATTTGGCTGTGCAGACATGCCCCAGGGGAGGGTGGGTAAAACATTTACATTTTTTGGGGGTGATGTAAGTCTGATGGATACATTTGAACTTCAGAAGCTTGTGCTTATACTTCACAGAGACTCTCCTGAACTGTACCTTGGTGTATCTCCAGTCATCATCAGCTATGTCATGACCTATAGTCTTTTTCCATTTCTTCCTAACTTTCACCAGCTTGACTTTATGCCACCCCAGGGCTATTCAGTGCAGAGTGGAGGCTCAGTGTTACGATTCCTCATCTGCCATGAGGAGCTGAAGCATATTGGAAGGTTGGGGCAAATGTTGAAATATTTCGAGAGAAGCATTTATTTCTCCTATAACCTTGTGGTAGATCGTTTGTAGTTTGAGTGTTGTCCCCACCATGCCCCGGTATTCCTCAGTCAAGATAAACCTACCAGCTCTGAATCAGTCATCTGTCTTCATGATTTCTATTGTTGCGAGTTCCCTGTGTGTCAAACAGTCAAATATGCTGCTCATCCCACCAATTCTATTGAAGAATATATCTGTTGGTATGGGCACACACTGCCTATGTCTCACGCGCAGAGTCTGTAGTTCTTTTAAGGATGTGTGAATTCTGTTTATACTTTTGTGTGGTGAACGTTGCTTCTTCCATATTTCTGCAGTGAGCCTGTGTGGTGACATGACAGCTCTCTCCCGAGCTTCCTGCTGGGTGTACAGCACCATTCCGTACCAGTGCTTAATGTGGCTCAGCTGCCCTAATTGAGAGTCCCTGACAAATTCTGAAACAGCTAGTCCTCTATCCTCTAGTGAAAAAAGGAGGACTTCCCAAGCAACCTTCACTTGTCTGACCACCTAGATCAATTTAAGAAGCATCAATTGCAGCCTGTCAAAGCATCCTCTAGGCAGCCTGATTGGGACATTTAGAAATATATATACACATTTTGGAAGCACTACCATTTTCATGATGGATATACACAGCGGGAAGGCCACCACATCGATCGAGCTTTTCCTCCATAGTAATGATCGCTTTGAGAAAGTTCTCTGCGAGCAATATTTGCATGTCCATGGAACCCCCTCCTGGGCACCGTCTAAACCCCCAATTGGTCAACAATTGGGCTGCGTTGGGAGTGAGAGGGAGCAGTTCGGATTTAGTCCGGTTTATTTTGAGCCCATAAAACTCCCCAGGTTCCACCACGGCATGCACGATGAGGTCAAGATTGTCAGACATCATATAGCAAGATCAGAACTTTCTGAGCAAAAAAGCAGAGGTCTCTATGAATGTGCTCCTTACTGAGTACACAGGCTAAGGCTCGATGGCCAGTGCAAATATTAGCAGTGACAAGGGGCAGCCCTGTCCCGTGCCTCTGTGTAGCTCAAAGGGGCCCAAAACAATGCCATTTATTATCAGGCTTAACATATAGCAGCTTCATTAGGTTCAGCAATTAGGCCCCTACTCCCAAACGCTGCATGATTGTGAAAAGAAAGCAGCAGTTCAAACAGTCGAACACCTTCTCTGCATCAAGCAAGATAGCCACAGCCTCAGAATCTGGATCGACGTGTGAGAGTATTGGACACAGGCGCCAGAGGTTAAACTGAGTGGTGCACCCAGGGATGAGTCCAGAATCCTCTGGGAGGACCAATATGCTCATTAGGGGAGATAGTCGGTTAGCCAGCAGTTTGGTGAGGGCTTTGTTATTGAGGTTCAGCAGGGATAGAGATTTATATGATGCATATTGGTGCTTATCCTTCCCAAGCGTGCGTATCAACATGATGCGACCTCACTCATTGTAGGAGGTATCGTCTGTCTGGTCAGGGATACCCTGTATACATCTAGCAACAATGGGTCAGTGATGAGCAGTATCCTTATAACACTGTATTGTAAAATCATCTGCGTCAGAGGCTTTGCCTTTTCGAGAGGTCCTGGATGGTTCAGCTAGTTTCTTCTGCTGTAATGGGTGTGTTCATCAGACTCTGATGCTCCTCAAGATATTGCCTCAGCTTGTCAGTAAGTGTTCCCTCTGGCTCACTGTATAGGGTACAGTCATATAGCACAAATGTGTCACATAATTGACTCTAAATCTCTATGCAGCACCCCGCCCGCATCTACCTACTTTATCAACACTGTAGCATTCTCAGATTGGATAGCCCAGGAGAGTAGATTGCCAGGTCTATCACCCTCACCAGATCTCCTCACAGAGACCTTAAGTCCCAGTAATCTGATTTCCCTGTTCACCACTTCAAAGTATTCAATTAGCTTCCCTTGATTTGAGCCAGCATGCACTTGGGGTGATCATTGGTGTATTCAACCACTAGAGCCTTTAGTTCCCTCTCAGTTCAATCAAGGCTGACCCCAAGTGCCTTAAGCAACCCACTCTCCTTGGATAAGCAGACTCCCCTTAGGTAGACTTTATATGTTTACCATAGTGCGGCAACCTACTGCTTGGGCCCCTGTTTTTGTCCAGGAAGCAGGACATATCAGATTGGAGGTCCGCCTTGAATGCCACCTTGCATATGGAGTCTGGCTTGAACTCCAGTTTCAGATAAGCTGTCAGATAATAGGAAGAAGAAGCTGGTAATGACTGTGGAGTGATCTGAGAGTGTGCATGGCATGATGTGACAGTGTCTTACCCAGGTCCCCAATTGTTTATTCAGTAGCCATTTGTCTATGAAGGAATGAGAGTCATGAAGAGTAGAGTAGTATGTATATTCATGTTGTGTTCCATGAATCCCCCATCACACATCCACCAGAGTATATTTGTCACCCCAGTGCAGTAGTGCCTTGGATTAACAATTTAGCGGCCTAACCCTGTCTGTGGACACATCCAATGAGAGGTCTGTTATGGTTTTCAAGTAACCAGCCATGATCATAGCATGTTACAGGAATTAATGCAGTTGACCAGAGATGCTGCTAAAGAAGCCAGGGACATCTACATTAGGAGCATACAGATTAACTTGTACCACACGATGGCTGCAAATGCAATCCTGAGGGTCTAGTATTGCCTTATGCTGTTGTAAACCTATAGTGTTCTGTATAATAATTGCTACCACCCACCCCGGGAATATGTGGTATAAGAGAAGAACCACTTTGAATGTTTTCTAGATTGCCAGAAAGCAGTATGACCAGTCTGCGTAAGGTGGGTTTTTTGTAGCATGGTGATGGTGCATTTATGCCTCCTCAGGTAGGCCATTACCTCACGTTTCTTGATAGCGTTATTCAGCCCACTAACATTACATGTTAACAATGTGAGGTTGGCCCTACAAGCCTCGTTAGATAAGTGCAGAGTAGTAGTCAACATTGTTCCTTTGTCCCATAGTGTATGTTACAACATAGCACCGCTTTTTGCATCTAATACATGTGCTCTTTAAACTTACTCCATTGAACATTCCATTTAAACGCATAACACATTTCCCCCAACAAAACCCACTTGCCTCTTCCCCCTTCTCTTTCTGGACCAGCCCCAACCTCCAGTGCAATGTCCTACAGTACAAACAAATAACACAACACAAAGTTTAGTAAATCAACAAAAAATGTATTGCGTGTCTTGCAATCAGGGTTCACTTGGATCGGTAGCCATTCTCCAAGACAATACATTCAAACAAAAATAGGTAGACAGCACAACCTCTGGGTGCTCTACGTGTGCAACTCCCTACTTATATGCAACCAGGATTTAAAGAAGGAAGGGTCAGCATAACAGGGAGTAAGCAATGTTTGAGGCCTCCTCTGGCTATTTAAAGACATTCGATCTGTCCCTCTGCAACACTTTGAACTTCACCGGAAACAGCATTTGATATTTTACATGTTTAGCCCTAGGTATGCACTTCACATCAGGGAAAGTTTGTATATAGCTGCCTGTATAACAATACTGGAATCAGGATAGATAGAGATTTCTATAGGTGCCTTCAAGATCAAGTCCCTGTAGTTCAGTATTTTAGCAATAACGGTGCAGGGCGGACAGGCCTGGTCGGGGGATGGGGCTGGGCAAGCGGTTCGGTCTTTCTATTAAAAAGTGACCAGAGAGGACTGGATGGCCTAGCATCAATGGCAGCTGACTCTCCAGGAACACCATTTGCGTCTGACTCTGGCAGGCTGACTATACATATGTTACTGCGGCACTACTCGGATTCCATCTTGTCAATTGTCCCCTGTACCACTTTCATTTCCTTTTGCAGTCATGCCACTTTCCCTTTGAGGACAGTTATAGAATCTTCGCTTTGGCCTCTGCGGGTCTTTGCCTCTGTCATTCATCAGCATAGTTGTTCAATTTTATGTTGTGAGCTCTGAAATCTGTTTGCGAGTATGTCCATCTGTTGGTCTATCAAGCTCAGCATGCCCGTCATCTCCAGCATGATGAAGTAGCATTCCTCTGACCATTGTTCCTCTGCAGGTTTGCCAGCAGTCGAGGATGTAGCTGCTGTGGGTTCATCTCTAATATTTGGACAGTATTTGGTGAAGGCGTCTAAGTGGCTCTTCTTTTTGGAACATGATTTAGTCATGTTTCCACGCAGTGCATGGATTCCACATTGGACCTCATGCACCGATATGAAGACGGAAGCGGCACTGCGGCAGCACTCATAATCAAGCTTCCAAAGCTACTATCAGAATCAAGGCAATGGTCAGGCAGTTGACAGTAATTGTGTCAGGTGTGACCCGCCTGAAGGCGGTGGGTGCAGCACTACTCGGATTCCATCTTGTCAATTGTCCCCTGTACCACTTTCATTTCCTTTTGCAGTCATGCCACTTTCCCTTTGAGGACAGTTATAGAATCTTCGCTTTGGCCTCTGCGGGTCTTTGCCTCTGTCATTCATCAGCATAGTTGTTCAATTTTATGTTGTGAGCTCTGAAATCTGTTTGCGAGTATGTCCCTCGTTTGGTCTATCAAGCTCAGCATGCCCCTCATCTCCAGCATGATGAAGTAGCGTTCCTCTGACCATTGTTCCTCTGCAGGTTTGCCAGCAGTCGAGGATGTAGCTGCTGTGGGGACATCTGTAATATTTGGACAGTATTTGATGAAGGTGTCTAAGTGACTCTTCTTTTTGGAATATGATTTAGTCATGTTTCCATGCAGTGCATGGATTCCACAATGGACCTCATGCACCGATGAGCAGACTGAAGCGGCACTGCGGCAGCACGCCTAGTCAAGCTTCCCAAGCTACTAGCAGAATCAAGGCAATGGTCAGGCAGTTGACAGCAATTGTGTCAGGTGTGCCCCGCCTGAAGGTGGTCTGTGCAGGCGGTGGGTGCACAAGGACCAATTCCCAGCACCCTCAAACCTCCCCCGTGGATCAAAGAGATAAAGAGTCCTGTTTGTGTTGTGTGCAGGGGCCCAGCACCCACTGCAGACACAGGCTGCAATAGAGCTCAGGTAGAAGACATGAAGGATGGACAGTATCACCACTGCCAACTGTCTCCCGACAGTACAGGATGAAAGGCTGCCTGCCTTGTGCCCCACACAGTCCACGGTCTGGGCCCCAGCTCGCCCTCTGTGCCTCTGATGCCCTAACAAATCTGTGGATGGGGATGTGCTTGGAGGTAACTTCTACGGTGCCTCTGGGCCCACTGTGCCCACAGTGCTCAGCCATCTGTAAGCCCCCCACTCCTGCTGGATGATGCAGGACCACCCTCTGCCATCCTCACCTCTGGCATTGCAGGATGGCTGCAGAACAGGGCACACCTCATTTGTCCATTCAGTCGTGCACAACCATATTTGCCACAGGCTGCACATGCCACGCAATGTATATCGCTGAAATCACTGCAGCGGCCTGCCCCTATGCCATCTCACAGGACAGCTCCTCACTCGGGGGCCTTAGTGGCAGGGACAGCCATTATCCGATGCTGGTGGCTCATCAGGTTCTGCAGTTTTGGAGGTTACCCAGACGGAGCACTCTGATCAGGTGTCTATCGGCATTGGCACCCTCTACCACCCACCCCCTGGAAAACCTTTCTTAATATATTCAGCTATTAGCACAAACACACCACATTCCTTAAGGACAGTACATCCATTATTGAACTAGAAAAGGGAATGAGATTTTGACATCACAACTTTATAAACTAATATTCTACATTATTAAGCTTTGGCAGGATCTTGTTAGGGGAGATTTGCAATTTTAGCTTCTAAGCCTAAAGCTGCTGTTTGATTTAGAAATACAGCCTTTCCTTGTTTTCTCTATTGCAATTGTCACGTTAAACACACCAACATTACAACAGCATGGCAATCAAACTCCTATCACATTTAAATCTTTAATATTTCTGTATGTGTCTTTATATAAAGCTGATTCTCAGTCCTGTAAAAGAAAATATACACAATGCAGAACACAATTCAGTTTTTCCTCTCCTATCAAATGTTCTGCTTTTCATCTCAGATTGGACACACCTCCAAATAATAAAAGATTTCTGGATCCCTCCATGTGACTGAAAATACTCCTTTCTGTACTTCATCATATAATGTTGAACATATACTCTTGTTGTCGACAGGGTGCTAAGATAACACATTCCCTTGCACATGCCATTTTCCAGATGCATTGCTCAGGCTGCAGCTCACATGTTATATTTTAAATGTAGAGTTTTGTTTTGCATTCTTTTTTTCACATAGATTTCCTTCCAGCAGGAATGCTTCCTTAATATTTGAATGTGTGGGTTAGTAGATTTAAATTGCTTTTAAGTGTGGTGTAGGACTGTGGAGATTACTTATAAAGCTTTGGCAGGATATGAAAAATATTGGGATATCCATGTTCCTCTCATTACAGTTCCTACTAGATTTATATTAGACAAGAGTAGTAGTAATTAACCTTGACTTCAAATTATTTTTCATACTAAGGCACTTACTATCTACAAGCTAAAGGTAAAGGGATAGACTCTGCCTTTGCTACAAGCCTAGACAATTGATTTATGGCTGCGTTCAAGTTTTATTTGATCTAATCCCTTTCAGGCGCATGTATTCCTATGCAGGTGTAAATAGATGACAGAACCATGATTTTGCAGGGGTTTGATCAATCATAGTGTCCTGTGGCTTAACCAAATAATATTAACCTGTAATTTACAATACACCACATTGTGGACAATAATTCCTTTTTTTTAAATGATTTATTTACCAACAAAAGGGCATATTATACACAGAATTATACAGAACAGGCACCAATCATAATACACAGTTGCTCTACTAAAGCAACAGTTAAAAAGTATTAAAGGACAACCACCCATATGGTTCTTTTTTTGCAAATTAGATGCAATTCGTTGAACAATGATTAATTTACTGAAGCAGAAGAACTAAGGAATCACCTTATAGCAAGGGGGTATCCAAAACACCTGATCAAACAAAGTGCATGTTATACGAATCAGGAGGCCCTGATCCATTACTCTGACAAAACTAACGTGTAGGAACAATGATTTACATGTGTGACTGCCTTTTTCAGATACAGGATCAAATTATAAAATTGATTAAACAGCATTGCTTTATATTGTGCACAAATGGAGAATTCACCAAGAATCCACCTGTTGTTGCATTCAAGGGAGGACAAAAGCTTAGCGATACATTTGTGAATGTGTTGAGAAAAAAGGAAACAGAATATACATATTTGATGTATATTCTGGTTGGGATGGGGTTTAGAATCTACATTGGGCCATTACCCTTACTAAAACTGTATAATTTGTCATTTCAACAAGAAACCTGCAGAGCTGACGTTTCCCATTTCTATATGAACTCTGAAGACACACATGCATTGCTAGACAAGTACATGTGCGTTTATGATTACCTGCCCCTGTGGAAAACACTGTGGGCCTCATTATGATGGCAGTGCAATGAAAACGTGCTGGTAATTTCGTTACAGCCACTTTTCTTGGCAGTAACGGAACTCCCCCCCATTTTCACTGCAACGCCACATTCTGATTTTTAAGGAAAAGTAGAGTTGGCAACTTGTCCACTTTTCCTCCAAGAATTGGTAGAATTACTGTGCCAGAATTACTGCTTGCTGCTCTGAATAAGGCCCTATGTGAGCAAATTCACAAGTGAGGTATCAAGACAAATTTATGAACATCAATTGTGGATCCGATCAAAACATATGCAATTGCCTTTGTCTGTGAACAGGAGTGTACTTGGTCACATTAAAACAGACAGGGGTGGGTCCATTGGCCAATGATTTATATGTTTAGAGCACAAAAGGATACTTAAAATAGGCAGTCATATAACTAGGCTCAATGAACAGGTGAACTTTGTACTGTAACCTGTTTTAATCGGGTGAAAAGTCGTTTGCAGAATTTTACACATAGCCCATATCAGGTTATTTTTATGATCCTGGAACCCCCAATTTAACAATATTGATTCCCTATAACCCCCATCCCCTTTTGGAACAAGAAACACAGAGGGTTGCAAAGATGGTGTATTTATTGATAAAATAGAAATATGTGAACCAATTCAAATATAGATATTAGGCATCTGTGAAATCACAACTTCAATGAAGAATGCTCAATACACTGCTGTCATCACTTTTTATATGTTATTTTACATGAATGTGGACTTTTCAAGCACACACAGCGCCATCTATACCTTGTATTTACCCTGTGAAGGCATTTACCATGTGTTAAAATGATTGAGAATCTGGGATAAAGCTTTCATTTGTTAAATAGCAAATTAAATCAGAACACCCCAGCCTAAACCTCTCCATTTATTTGCAGTACACCTAAACACCTCTGCTCTACCCAACAGACATGTGAGCATCTCAAATAGCATTGCAGAAACTCTATATAAACAACAGGCTGCTTAACACTCTAGCATGTAAATTGCTTGTAAAAGGGATATGTGTATGGTTGCTAAATTCCCTTCAGTGGTGGTACTATTGCCTTACTGTATAAAAGTGTGCATTTTGCATTTCCAATGAACAACTTAAAGGCGGGAAAATGGGTATCATTTAATTACCCTTTCCCTCTTGTCTTGAGCAGTTCAACACTAATAACAGTATTCTACTTGGTGATGTAACCAGAAATGACTTCAACTACCTTATTTGTCTAGGTAGGTACACAGTGAGATATCTTTTCACATCCAGAATATTTCTTCTGTACCTGATCATTACACAGGGATGAAGGCGGGAGATCCCACAGTATACACTACACACCATAAGATCTAATCTATCAAATCTAAAATTCCAGAAGCACATACACTTCTGAAATATTTATTAATTTCTTGGTATTTATAGTCAATTTATCTACCACCCCCCTTCAGTACTTTGACCAGTAAACAGGTCTGGGATGTAATCTATTCCCCTTGAGAGTATTGCTCCCCTCAGGATTATGTCCTCTTGATATCATAATTACAAGGTCACTTTCCTTATTGTCTGTCTGTTAAGCGCCCTGATGCCTGTGGGCTATGGCACAATAGAAATAAACAAATACACATTCCTGTGGTAGTTGTGGTTGGTTTCTTTTATGTATGTATCTTGTGTGTTTGAAGGTAGACGCTTTGCGGGTGGTGGGTGGCAGGCTAAGGTGGTGAGGGGTGGGCGTAAGGTGCTGAAGGGTGGGCTACCTTGGATCTGTGGGTGGAAAACACATAAAGTGACCATGTAAAATATTGTACAACCTATATTTACATATGAATTTATTTTGGGTGTGTCACCGACATTTGGGCAACTTATTAAGCACTGGTTTAATTCTCCCCTGTTATGAACAGGTGGGCATACATCAGCAAAACAGGGTCAGCTTCCCTCCACAGCCTGGTTTCCCTCTTTCAATATTGAGGCATGTTTGTTGTCTTTTGTACTGTAGGTCTGTAAATACAGGTAGGCCTCACTTAAAGTCCTCTGATCATAATCCAAAATGGGTCCAAAGGAAATCAATCAATTCTATTTTCCTCTCTGTTGTTATCAATTCTCCTTTCTCTCCTTGTTCATTCCAGCAGTCAATAGGTGACTCTTCCAAATCTATTTTCATAGATCTGAAACACCTTCCTTTAGAGGTTGTTAAAATTTCTGTAATTTAATTGGTCAGTGTATGTTATTGTACAATGTTTCAAAAGTGATATCACACCACCCAATCCACTTAATACTCATTGGGCATACTAATGAAGAGGGCAGTTTCGTGGGACTAAGCTCCAAACCCAGTTTGCCTGCCATTTTATCTGATGCCATATTGGAGATTTCTACATTAAACAATGGTAATTTTCTGAAACAGCATGTTCCTCACATGTCATCAACTTACTAATCAGTTCATCAGTTTTCTCTCACTCAAATTAATCAAATGATGCTTGGCAGATCTCGGCACTACATATTGTGGGTCAGTCATAAATTTTGTTGTTTTACCTTCTGACAAGGCTCTACAATCATTACCAGCTTAGAATAATGGGCTTTATAGACGCTAACATATGTGAATCACAGGCATGTGCCATTTCTGCTCAAATATCCACATTCACTTCATTTACAATATGAAGATAATCCTGCCATTTTAAAAGAAATAACTCTCTACGACATTTCGTCCAAAGGTTATACGCAATAGAGTGAGTCCAAATGTGGAATTGACATAAGCATTTGTTTTTCTTATTTCCCAAAAATTGCATGGTATTTCCAGTTTCACTGCCTGTTAAGAGAACATCTGGAATCAGATACTGTTATTTCCTTTGAGCTTAGGGCTGAGGCATTTACGATTCAGGTTAGCCTGGTTGTCATGGCAAAAGTCCTTTGAAATCCAGTCGCTTGGCTATTTCTTCACCCAGTTTCCCTTCCCCTTGAGTCATGGCAGCCACTTCATATCACTTTAGTCAGATGTCGGTTGCCCAGTCTCTGAAGATGTGAGTTGCATATTCCCATAAAGACCTGTCTGATGGTTTGATTAGATTATTGAGAGGGTATACCTGTAAGCCATTTTCCAGAGCAATTCCTTGTATATGTAATAATGTGTAGCCAAGGCACAGAGACAGATTGAAGTTGTAAATGATCAGCACTTGCTTTTTTTTTTGCCCTGGCCTGTCTTGCTGAGAACCAACTCCAGGTAGAGTCATCTGCTTTAATGGTCAGTTTCAAAAGCCAGTGTTCACACATTTCTCAGGGGAAAACATCCTGTATATCCTGTATCTTGTTTGGGGAGATTTGGAATTTTAGCTTCTAAGCATAAAGCTGCTGTTTCATTTAGAAATGCAGCCTTTCCTTGTTTTCTCTATTGCAGTTGTCGCCTTAAACACACCAACATTACAACATCACAACAATCAAACTCTTATCACATTTAAATATTGAATATTTCTGTATGTGTCTTTATATAAAGCTGATTCACAGTCTGGTAAAAGAAAATATACACAATGCAGAACACAATCCAGTTGTTCCTCTCCTATCAATTGTTGTGCTTTTTCATCTCAGATTGGACAGAACTCCAAATAACAAAAGATTTCTAGATTACTCCATGTGACTGAAAAGACTCCTTTCTGTACTTCATCATATAATGTTGAACATATACTCTTGTTGTCGACAGTGTGCTAAGATTCCACATTCCATTGCACGTGTCATTTTCCAGATGCATTGCTCAGGCTGCAGCTCACATGTAATATTTTAAATTTAGAGGTTTGCTTCGCATTCTTTTTTTCACATAGATTTCCTTCCAGCATGAATGTTTCCTTAATATGTGAATGTGTGGGTTAGTAGATTTAAATTGCTTTCAAGTGTGGTATAGGACTGTGGATATTACTTATTAGCATGAATTGACATTATACAAATATGTAGTGGCCATTTTGTATCTTAATAAAAATGCCATATGTCCTTGCAGGATTTTCTGTCTAGTCGTTGGGGCCATCCGTTATAAATATTCATGAATGATGTCCTTTATGTCCTGCATTAACAAATGCAGTGTAGTATTCTTGCATGCAAACTGAAAACTGATTTTTATCACATTACTGTATTGTGTCGATTAGATTGGTATAATGGAACAATGAAGATGTTACTAACTGAGTGAGTTACTTTTCTAGGGGTATCCAACTTTGCTAGATGTAGTACTTTCACACATAGGGACACTTGGTTTAGTGCTTATGAATAGGGACTAGTAACAGAAGGGGTTTAAATGGTTGACTTAAACATCCGTGTTTCTTTTAATGATTTGGCATGACCAGATGATGGTAAACACGTGCTTGGATGGATATTTTGCAGAGCAATACGTAAGCTTAAAATATTTTCTCTGCACAACTTGATTAGCCCCTTATTTTCTTGAACATCACAATGTTCTACTTTTTTTTTTACCAGCATCCAGACAAAATGGAAGTCCTCCTGGAAACAAGATTGCAAAATTTCTTTTTTTTAAATGTTCAGTTGGTACTGCTCTGATGAGTGTATACTTATTTGGGACTATAGTCCTTTAAGTTTTTATTGTGTGGAGATTGATATCTGAATATCTCAATATGGTTTCACATAAACCATAGTGCCAAGATTGAATTGCAAAGGATGGAGACAGCCCATTTTATTGATCATGTTTATCCCTTTCTTTGTTTTTTTCTTTCATTCTTACGGGAAGCAATTCGGTGACTTCCATAATATTATGATTTCCAACCTATCAATGTGTTATGCAGCTGGATACAGATAAGAATCCCATTTGAAGGCAAGGGTTATCTAGCTGACTTATCATTTCATTTCATTTCATTGAGCGAATAGTTTATTGTTTAACAAGGGATTACTTACATGTAATATGTCACTCACTTGATATCATTTGCTGGCCCTGAAGGAGGTGGTGCCAGACATGAGTTTTTGTTTGGTGAGTTGAAAAACTAGTAAAACATGATAAGTATTGAGCGATGTATATATTGGAATAGTTTGGGATTATGCATTGACAATGATGCATGTATATATGTGTGACTGATAGTATAGTGCAATGGTGTTTATTTTTTTATTTGCATTTATAAAGTGCACAAACAGCCCTGAGGCATTGTGGCGCTGTTGCAGAAGGCTTACGTGGTTACATAAGTGCATTACGGAATGTACTTGGTAATGGAAGACAGTCAAGTAGGAACATAACATTGCATAGTTACGCCTCATGTTACAGGGGGCCTAAGCAATAGATGCAGGTTAAAAACGGTAAGAACATACATTAAATAGCCATACCTCAAGTAACAAGGGCCTTAAGCAGTAGATGCAGGTAAAGTTGGTGGAAGCAACACATGACAAGCCACGCCTCATGTTACTGGGGGCTTAAGCAAAATGATGCAGGTTAAAGACGGTAAAAGCATGCATTACATAGCCATCCTCCGGTTACAAGGGGCTTAAGCAATATATGCAGGTAAAATCGGTAGGAGCAACACACTACAACCCACACCTCATGTTACAGGGGGGAGGGGGGGCATAAGCAATAGATTCAACTTATGTCAGGAAGGGCGCAAGGATGCAAGATCTCATGTGCAAGGCTTAGATAAGTACTGTTTCCGTTCCGTAATGTGCTGGGGGTGTGCAGGTCAGAAGCGTAGTACCGGGGAAGTAGGTGTAGGACAGAGTGACGTGAGGATGGGAGTTTAAGGAAAAGTGTTTCTTGCAATGGTGGGAGAGGGTCTTGTTTCATTTGGTCTTGCAAACAGTATGTGTTTCATTAATATTTTAAGTGTATGAGATGGATATGATTGTGATTCATTTGCTGTGAGTGGTTTTTATTTTTTAATCCTCTATTTGAGAACATTAAATGTTTTTGTAAAATGGTATATAATACATTGTTTTTTATATTTTGTGAAATGTTTTGATATTACATACAGATTGATACATATTCTATATGAAGAAATTAAAGATATACGGCCTCATCACAAGTCTGGCAGTAACCCGGCACAATTTCCACCGAGCAGAAATTGCATTACAGCCGGTCGTGCAGCATTTATTGGCGCTTCATCACAGCCTGGTGTGAACGTGCACCCGACTCTGCCAGTAACGCTATTAGGGCCCAGCGGAAACAGTCTTGAAATAAGGATGACTGGCAAAATATTGCTCCCCTGGAAATTGTGTCATCGCTGGAACGGGAAGCATTGCGGTGGCCATTTTGAAAAACATAATCCATCCAATATCTCCACTACCTGCAGCTATCCGGACCTTGAAACAAGGCAGAATGTCAGAGCGGACGATCAGATTGTTTGGTGAGGCGGAGCTGGTGGTCCTCAATGATGAGGTTGTTGCACACAGTGATGAGCTATATGGCATCAGGCAATGTAAAACCTCAGCACAGCGCAGGACAGTCATAAGGCAGTCCATCAGGCAAAAAGTGACTGCTGTGGCCAGCATACCCTGTGAAAGGGAGCACTGTCGTAAACTCTGAAGCGACTTCAGGGTCTGGGTGCGTGGACTGCTGTTCCAACACCCCCAGGAGTACCTGGAAACTGGAGGAGGAACCATAGAACCATTGGTCCTCACCACCTGGGAGGAAAAGTGCTGCACAGTGCTGGATATGGAAGGGATAGATGGAGTTGGAGGTGCAGAGGCGGTTGGCAGCAGCCAGGAGGAAGGAGGTGAGTCAACCCCCCACAAGTAAATGCACAAATGACAGATTAGCATGAGTTGCCCCAGTGGACAGGAACACATGCCAACAGACGCAGAAGCTGGGCATGCCAACAGGGTGGCGTGAGGGGGTTGCACATCAGCCACCCTCCACAGCAGTCAAGCCATGGAGCAGGGCACCATGTTCACCCCTGTGCAATACATCAGTGGGAATGGGTGGCAAGTGACCTATCCAAGTGCCATGGACACCATACCCCTGCTGGTGCACCCTGTGCCAGTGGGATCGTGGTGTGTGAGCAACCACCACACCGTGAAGCAGTCACACCTGCCTATTGCGGGTCCAGTTGGCCTGCCCCATGTTGGAACGGCAGACAAGTCACATAGAAGTACATGTCCCCCTACACAGACATGGGCCCAGCTAGCCAATCACTGTACACCAGAGTGCAAACCTGCTGGCTGCACAGCAGTGCCCCATAGAGACATGCCAGTGCCATGGAGTAAGTCACCACAGCCACCCCAAAATCGGAGTGCCACCTGGGGAGGGGCTGTGTGGGCATGAAGAACCACAAGCATGCATGCCAAACATCAGCTGCCCCAGCATGGACACCCCCCCCCACATACAGGCCAAGACACTCTGGCCATGTGTCACACACTCATTGCTACAACCATCCCCATAATACTGGGCTCACATGCAATCTCCCCTGCATAACCATGCCCATCCACCCGAATGTGTGGGGTAACACTCTGTACTATAGTAAATGTGTCTTGCATGCCAACACATGTTAGGGGAACCATACCTGACAACATTTCCTATGTCCCCTACAGGCACTTACAATTTGCCAGAGTCATCTGAGGAGGATGAGGGGGCAGGCCCACCTGGGAGTGGCACATCCAGGCCCTCAATGTATGCCACCACTACCCTGCAAAAGCACAGACAGTCAAGGAAGATGTCCCGTCGTGAGACACCACAACCCAGCCAGGCTCATAACTACCATGAAGAGCAATATTAGAATGGGACTATTTACTTGGGACTATTTAACTTGGGGGAGGGGGGGGTTCAGCCAACATGGAGGCACACACATAGCTCAGTTACAAGGAACTGAGCTATGTGGTCTAGTCTCTTGGGTGTGGCAGGCCTGGGACTACTTTACCTGGACTACTTTGGGTGTGGCAGGCCTGGGACTATTTTACCTGGACTACTTTAGCTGAGACTATTTAAACCACACCCAAACAGCAGAACATGCTTTGCGTTATTCTGCTGTGGGCAGCGTAATGCTCACCGTGTCCAGTTCTTTGATGCCAGCTTACCAGAAACCAAGGACCTGCAGAGAGAGAAAGAACACTACGAAACTTACCTGGAACAGTATACTGTTTTCAATCCATCGCTGACTTCAGTTCCACTCACCTGAAGGTACGAACTCCATCATCCGGCACCGCATGCATCCTTGAATAGTAAGTGTTTACTCACATTTACTCCCGAATGAAGAAAGCCACACAATTCTTCCCTGGGTAGTCATCTCCTGGTCAGTATCATTGCTGGAACATTATGGCGCTCGGCGAGGAACATCGCAACCTGCAAGGAGAGAAAAGACACAGGTTAGCAATATAAAAGGCGAAACAGCGCTGCGCATCGCGCATTACTCACCGGACAGCATTGCGCACAACGCGCTTTCGCCTTCCAGCCCATGCTCATCTTCAAACTGAATGACAACACCAAAATACCTTTCCATACCTAAAAAGAAAGAAGCAAGACATTATTATTCGAACTAAGAGGAGCATAAGAACTGGATATAAAGACTGTAAATCAGCAAACCTACGGAGTCGCAGCAGGCCTGGATTCCCACAGGGGGGCTTGCACCAGTGAAGTAACTTGGTCACTGCTCGCCCCCCACATCTACGCGTCCCTGCCACGAGGAGCAGGACAGAGAATCCACCTTTTACCATATTAAGGTGAGGAGAAGGCCCAAGGGGGAGGAAGGAGTTGAGGCCAAGGGAGGTGGGAAAACATAAAGAGAATCTGGTATTGAATCCAGCTCTCCTATATTGCAGACCCATCTTTAACCAGAGGCCTTACCAAGGGACCAGGAGAGGGTTCGAGAGTCCACATCATCCAACCAGGACTGGGTGGCGTCCCCGTGGATACCAGGTGAGCGTAACAGTACCTTACTGGGGAGAGGTTTGATTTGACCCCTTCCTACCTCATGACCAAGATAAGTGACTTTCCCCTGAGCTATCTGGCACTTGGTGGCCTTGATAGTGAGGTTAGCCCTTCACAAGGCCTGAAACACCTTTTCCAAATGAGACAAATCCTCTTCACAGGTGAAACTGTAGACAGCAATGTTGCCTAAGTAGTCCACACAAAGGGCCTCCAGGCCACTGAGGGCATGTTTAACTAATCATTGAAAGGTGACAGGTGCATTCTTCAACCCAAATGGCATGACTCTAAACTAGTAGAGCCCCTCAGGTGTTGGGAACACCGTCTTTTCTTTGGTATGGTCCATATGAGCTTTTTGCCAATAGCCTGAGGTAAGGTCAAAGGTGCTTACACATTTGGCATCACCTATGGTGTCCACGAGCTCATCACCCCTGGGCAATGGGTGCGCATCAGCTTTGGTGATGGCATTGACTCCTCTGAAGTCCACACAGAACCGCCGATCCTTGGTACCTGCCTGGGAACTTGCCTTGGAGACAGGACCACTGGACTGGACCAGGGACTAGTTGAGGGTTCAATAACACCCAGATCCAATATCTTGGTGACCTCAGCCTGGATGTGGTTCTTTACTGTGTCTGACATTCGATAGCACCTGCTTGTGACAGGTACACTGTCACCAGTGTCAATTTCATGCCTGCACCACGGGGTGAGGCCTGGTGTTAGTGAGAACAGAGGGGCATACTGCTGGAGCAAAGCCCTGGAGGTCCTCTGCTGCTCTGGTGTCAGATCTGGAGAGAAATGCACTCCTTCCACTGAGCCATTCGAAGTTTGGTAGGCTCCATCACAAGGATCTCCTGTCCTGTAGTCCAATCCACTTGTGATGCCTTAAGGTTCTACCAGTAATTGTTCAACTGTTGGCTTGCCTTAAGATTTGCTGTCGCCTGGCCCATCATATGTGCCATCCTACATCAGATGCCTAACACATAGTACCCCACTTGCTTGGCATGACCTACAGGGGTGGCTTCCAAACATTCTAAGGCAAGGGGCCCCCATCACGGGATGTCCAAAAGAGAAGCTCAAAGGGGCTGAAACCAACACCATCTTGAGGCACTTCTCTATAGGCGAACAGCAGGCATGGTAGGAGGAGATCCCATTTCCTCATTAGGGGCTCTTCCAAAGCACCCAGCATGCCCTTGAGAGTTTTATTAAATCTCTCAACCAGACTATTGGTCTGGGGATGGTTGGAGGTGGAGAACTTATATATTACTCTGGGGCAAAAAAACAACCACAAACGTGATTAGATTCAGGTATTTGGACCGACTAACACTGCCTCCATGTGGATCTTGCAAACTTAGTCATTACATGTCACTTAAGATGTTCTTTTTCAGATCGGTGGCCCCAGAGAAAGGATAATCATCACAAAGCCATCATATCCAGCTGTTTCATCAGACTAGATTGCTCTCTGTGGGGACATCACTGTATTATGGTGTGCAAACAGGACAACAATTTAGCTCAACATATGCTCAAAGTAAAAACATAAACCATACACAGTATTTTTCAGTTCACTATAATATACTGCATGGCTCAAATAACATTGTGCCAAATGGTAAACTAAGAAAACACTACACCTATACAGAAGTAGTGAGAATATCATAGCCCACGAGAAATGTGCTCACCCCGGTAAAAAGACAAAGCCTTGCAACGTGAGTTTTAATAAATGGGAGAGTATGTTCTGCTACAGAGCTTCACCTTCAAGGGGGAGATGTGAGAGAAGCATGGTATCAAGAGATGACACCAACACACAGAGAACAAAACCTTTATTTAAACACTCAGGGTTGGTGTAACACCTATCTTGCCCAATCGCTAGTTTGGGTTTCCCTCAACTGATGTAATTAAAGGCCAATTTAAGTCAGTAAGTCCAAAAATAAAATCAGTCCATGTCATGAACCTATGCCTGCACTCACATCTAACTAAATATGATGTAGGGATTATTTTAGTTAAAAGAATAGTGGTAAATGTAAAGTAGCTTAGCACTGGAGCTTTTCTATAGCTCTCTTCCCCAAGTTCAAAGTATTCAGATGCACAAAGTCCCACAGGTCTCTCAGAATGTACTTATCACCAGTTCACTGCACTTGGATTCACAAAGTTTGTTAGGCTTCTTAGGATCGCACTTGGATTCCTCTGTAACAAACACAAAAGTTAATTTGGTTTCTTCCGGGGTTGCCTTGCCCTCTTTCAATACTTCAATCGGCTTCTCTGGCTTTCTTTGCCGAGGCACAAGGGTTGTTGAATTCACAAACATTCAATGAGTTTCTTCTGGGGTTCCCTTCCCCACTTTCAATACTTTAACTGGCCTCCTAGACTTCCTTTACCCAAGCTCAAAGCCCCTTGAATTCATAAACATTGAACAGGTTTCTTTGGGGGTTACCTTCCCCACTTTCAATACTGAGTCAATGTCCACTTGATTCACATTTGTCACAGTTCATGTATTTACCTTGGGTCACCATTGGTCTGGGCACAGTTGTTGGACCGCACGGTCTACCCATTACAGGTTGCACAACCAGGTTCCCTGTGCTTTTGCTATGCCCCCTTCTTGTTACTTTCTCATTCTGATGAACACTCTTATTCGCATGAATTGTAGTTTCTTCAATCTTGATTGATGGTATTTTGCTCACACTTCCTTTTCGCGTAGCTCCCCTTTTCAACCTGTGACTTTTCCTCACAATTTGCTTTCACACACAGCTCCCCTTTTGAAAAGGACTTTCTTTCTTTACTTAGAGGCTTTTGCAAATGTATCTTCTGTCAACGCGGTACCTCTGTTACATAGTAGTCTTAGGCACTACACTTCTTACTGTTCATTTTTCCACAGTGTCCTGAGACTTTCCACAAAGGATATTCTTTACCTCACAACCACTCTGCTAAAATGTATTCCCTCGCATTTGTAGAGGAGCAGGTGGAGGCATTTTCCCTAACTCCACACCCTCACCACCATCATATAGGAACAGTAGGTGAAGAGCCCTATATGAAACTTGATGTGTTGTCCCTGTCCCTGTACTGCATTGAAAGAGTGGAAGGATATTGTGTGGAAGAATTTCAGCAATGGACATCATGGAGCGCTGCGTGAAATCTGATGAGGACATAGTGATATTATGTAGAAGATGTGCGATGACATACTGAAACTATTTGAAAATACTTGAATGATGATGTAGCTGAAGCAATAAGAGAAACATCTACAAAATAAAAGAGTAATCATGTACACAAAAGAAGGTACAGTAACTTGTTGACCAATAAGTGTAATTATGCAGTAACTCAAGCTAGATAACACATATAGAAGCTTACTATAGAGGAATATATAACATGTCTAGGACATCCATAATTTGGAGACAGACCAAGGTTGTAGAGTCAGGAGACTCTGGGAAATAGTTTTGTGTGCAAAACAAAGAGGAGACTATGTTGGCCTGGGATCAAGAATGCTACTTTTAAGGGATAGCTGCAAAGCACAAAGTGAGACAGATAGAAAAACCATGTGCGTGAGACATGTTTCTTAAAGAAGAAAAACACATCTGCAAGAGGCAACTATTGGACAATTAAAAGTGTATAAAGGCTATACACAGTAGAGTGAGCAAGTCTCTAGAGGACAAGAAGAGGAATTACACATAGCATAATTGAATCAAATAGCAGTAAATAAGAGGTTGAAATGTACAAATTGGTGGTCTCTTCACATGCGATTCAGAAGTCGCAAACAAGAGCTATTCATTAAGCTGTGGATGAAGATAGTGATGTGCTTACACTCCCTTGGATGTCCCAGAAATGAGAGCAGGCTGCAAGGTGAACTATAGATGGGAAACTTTGACTCATGGTTGGGCTGATGAGAGATGATGGACTAATTGGGAAAATGGGGAGTAATCTGACATGACTCAAGCACCTGAGTTTTGTTTCGCTTACGTGTTGCTAGCGAGCCAAAAGTCCAAGGTTGGGGGAGAATGCCAACCAATCAGTGGGTCTATGAGGTAACCTGCTATACATTCTTTCTTAGAACAATCTGTTGCCATCTTGTCCGCTATATTCAGTATTATACGTATTTAGAGGTGGTTTGAGGCGTACCATACCGATAAGGGACAGCTAATTGTTTACTAACTCCTATGTATTCTATAAGTAGATATGTTCCCCTAACCAATCCCTACTGTCAATAGGTTTTACAGTTTGCCACATAGGATGACGTCATAGATGATGCATGTTGGAGTATAAAACCTCTATGTAATCATGTGTGTGTGAGTGTGCAAGCATCAGTTTGATATGATTTGACATGATATTATATGGCATTTATAATGCGCCTATAACAAGTGTTTCAAGGCGCGATGAGGCAAGGGGGGGAAACAAGGGAGGACAGACAACGATCCTACTACGCCAGGTGTCATTCAGATCACGCAAGTGCATGGGAAGGGGGGAAAAGGAAAAGTGCACGGGGGAAGGGAGAGGGGAAAGTGCAGTACATGGGAAAGTAGAATAAATAAGATAAAATAAGACAAATAAAACAGCCAGTTAGTGGCAAGTGCAAGGAAGTGCAGACATAAGTGCTGGTAGGGGGACTGAAGGGATCATAAAAACGGTCCCCAAGTGCAGGGTTTGCCAGGGAGGCAGTGCAGGCGGGCAATTGACGGGGCCTGGGCCAGAGATCAGAAAAGGGTGGTCAGGTAACCAGTGCAATTTCAGTCAGGAATTCAGCAAGGGAGGGGAAGAGAGAAAGCAGAAGCAAAGAGGAAGGTTTTGAGGTGTTTCCAGAACCGTAGATGGTTCTACTCGAGTTTCAGTGAGGCAGGAAGGCTGTTCCAGAGAGAGGCCCCCGCCGAAGAGAGTGATCTGCCACCACCTCGTTGCTTGGAGAAGCGACTGACCCTGAGGGAGTTGGAGGCAGATGAGTGAAGAGCTTGAGAAGGAAGATATTTAGGAAGAGAGAGTTGAAGATATTACGGCCCCAGACCCCAGAAGGCCTTGTGTACAATGCAGAGGGTTTTGAACTTAATCCTCACAGCCACTGAGAGCCAGTGCAGAGATTTCAGTCCTGGAGAGATACGATCCCTGGGCTTGATGCCAAGGACAAGTCTCGCAGTCCTGTTCTGGATAAGTTGCAGAGGGCGGAGAGTGGAGGCAGGCAGATTTAGATAGAGGCTGTTACAGTAGTCCAGCTTAGAGAGGACCAAGGCTCTGGAAACAGTGAGCTTCTGGGGGAAGGAGAGGAAAGGAAGAATACCTGTAAGGAGGTGCAGCTGGTAGTGTGACTTCTTAGAGATGTCAGAGAGGTGAGGGGAGATTGAGAGTGCAGAGTTGAAGATGACCCTGAGGTTTTTGGCCTTGCAGGTGGGAGTGGGAGGAGGGCCAAGAGAGGCCGGCCAGAGAGCTGCAGGGAAGGAGGGAGTGGGTGTGCTGATGAGTAGAATCTCAGTCTTACTGGCATTAAGGCAGAGGTCATTGGTGGCACACCATTCCTGGATGGCAGACAGACAGTCAGATATGAGGGAAGGAGAGGAGGAGGAGGCCAAGGGTAGCCTGAAAATGAGCTGGGTATCATCCGCATAGCACTGAAAGTTGGGACAGAGAGCGGCGATGCGGTGGGCAAGGAGTGCCAGGTATTGGTTGAACAGCCAGGGAGAGAGGTTAGATCCCTGGGGGACACCATAGGTAGGGAAAAAGATGCCGGAGAGGAAGGACCCAAGTTGGACCTGGGAGGGTCGGTCGGAGAGGAAAGAAGTCAGCCACGCCAGAGCCTGACCAGTGATACCAAGGTTATCACGGAGATGGTTGAGCAGGATGGCATGGTTGACAGTGTCAAAGGCAGAAGAGAGATCGAGCAAGATAAGAACGCAGGGGGTGTTAGAGTTGAGGTTGGTGAGTAGGTCTTCGGTGTCTGCCAGTTTGCCCTGCTTTATTAAATTGAGAATAAAGTAGCCCTTTGCCATATTCTTTGAGCCTGTCTGGTTATTTGGTCTGAGATTTTTATTGGTAATTTCATTTAGCGCAAGAGACATTTGTAGGTGCTAGAGCACATTTTGGTAGTGGTGGGGATGGTCAAGGTCTAATCAACCTAGGGCCAGATACAGACCTCCATATGCTCCACTGCTCCCGCCATTAGCCAGAATACCATGGAGCTTCCTGTGGAGAACGGCTTGCAAAAACATGTGTAAGTAGATACGGTTGACAGGGCCCCCTTTGACAAAATTCCAGTCCGGTCCCCACAGGTGCCCTGTGGATGGGAGGTGAACTGGTCCGTTGAGGGAGAGTCAATGCAGAGGGACTCGAGCTGAGCCACGGACATAAGAAGAACATTGAAAGTGGCAAAAATAGGTGGAGGGACTGTGTTGTAAATTATATATATATATATATATATATATATATATATATATGTATATATTCAGTGAAAAATCTTTGCTAAAAGGACGTTATGGTTAAGTCGCATTAATAAAAACCTATCAAGTTTATTGACATTTTGTATTGATGTTGTTTCTGTCTTCTGTACTATATGTCTGTATGTGCCTCTAATTTGTATGCATTGTGGGGTTTTGTATGTATTGTTTATAGTAGCACACATATGTAGTAGGTCTCAACTTATTACCTGGGTATTGCATAACACTACTGAAAACTCTGCAAGGATATATTTCATGAGTTTACAAAGCAAAATTAGCAGAATAAAACTATTCTTCTACTACAGTGTATGGTGCACCCATTTCTTATTTATATGTATGAGTAGCTTCCTTTATTAAGAAGAACACAGTAATATAATGTTTTCTTTGCATAAGTACACTTGTTCTTATGTTATGTAGTTTTACATAGATCTCCTAAACACTCATAAGACCTTGTTTGAGGTTTGAGGAATTTGTAACGCGCACACAACGAACCAAATCATATACTGGCACAAATTGAACCAAATGTAAACAGAAAACATAAACTTGGTAGAACCAATTGACCTAAGGGTTCAGCAAGAAACCATGAACAGATTTACTTAAATAGGGAAGTCTTTAAGCCTGTTCTAAATCTCGACAGCGTAGTTGCCTGTCTCAGGCTCACTGAAAGACTGTTCCATAGTCTAGGTCCAGCCACTGAGAAGCAACATTCTCCTTTCGATCTACAGTTTGTCCTAGGGATAACAAAGAGCAGTTGGTCTTCAGATCTGAAGGCTCGAGTTGGTTGATAGTGTTTCCATTTATTTATTAAGTAGACTGGCGCCAGCCCACTCAGGCATTTGTAGACCAAGCATCCAGTTTTAAATTTGATCCGGTCTTCGACCTCTAACCAATGTAGTGAGCGACGAAGACCAGAAATATGGGTATTTTTGGCTACACCAAAGACCAGTCTGCCACCTGCATTTTGCGCCTTTTGAAGGCGGTGGATCTGATTGCCCGGAGCTCCAGCCAAAAGTCCATTACAGTAGTCTAAATTGGAGTTGACTAGAGCCCCGACCACCACAGCACGATCGCTAATAGGAATATAGGGTAGCACTTGGCGCAGAAGGCAGATGTTATAGAAGACAGATTGGACTTTGGCTAAGACCTGGGCATTACATCCCAGGTCACTCTGCCACATACACCCATAGTTCTTTACTTTGGAGGTGTACTTAAGACTATTCCCCAAGAACTAAGGTCGAAGGGGGCAATTTTTTCTTCAAAGAGATGTGTTGGCCCAAACAGAATCACGTTCGTTTTTTTAGGGTTGAGCTGTAACCAGTTTTGTTCCATCCAGGTTCCAATTTCTTCTAAACACCTGCTAAACATGGCAAGGTCCTCCTCCACATCATCAAGTCTAATGTACAGCTGGGTGTCATCAGCATACGAATGAAATCTGAGATGGTATTTCTCCAAGATATTCATAAGGGTTCGAAGGTAAATGTTAAGGAGGAGAGGGGAAGTGCCGATCCCTGTTGTACACCACAGGATTGGAGGAGTATATCAGACAAGAAGCCGCCGGCCTGAACACATTGTTGACGACCAGTAAGAAATGAGGTGAAACATTGTAATGCACAAGGGTCTGCTTTCACCACATTTTGCATGCAGTCTAACAAGATAGTATGGTCCATCAGCATCTCATCCCAGACCGCAGTCAATGCCGTCTCTGTCCCATGTAAGGAGCGGAAGCCAGATTGCAGGGGGTGGAGAAGACCATGGTCCTCAACATAGTCCTGCAACTGTCTAGTAACCACCTTTTCCAGGACTTTACCCGGCCAAGAAAGGCTGGTAATTGGGCAATAGTTATTATAATCTTCAGGGTCCAAGTTAACTTTTTCCAGCAATGGTGAAACTACTGATAATTTTAAAGCATCAGGGACTAACCCCTGAGTAAGTGAAAGATTTACAAACTTGGTCATAAAAGGGGTAAGTTCCACCAAGAGTCGTTTAGCGACCAAAGCAGGGATTGGAAAAAAGGAATCTTTTGTCAGTTTCACTGCTGACAGAAGAGCAGTAATATCATCCTCTGGGACTTGCTTAAAGCTAAACTGCGTTAGCACAGTCTGTGTCCTCTCTGACCCACTTAATTCTCATTAGCTGATCTAAAAACTGCTAATCGTGGGACTAGATCCAGATTTCTATTTAACCTAATGTTATTTTGAATATTCCTGATTTTGTCTCTGAAGAAATTATTCAGGCCATTGGATGAGATACAGAAGACACTTTTATTGGTGCATATATATTTGGACTAACAAAATCAGCAATTGTTTTAAAGAGCTCTTGAGGACGGATCAATGCTGTTCTGATTTTGGCTGATAGAAATAATGATTTAGCTTTAAACACAGCTTTTTTATATTTGGTCAATGCTATGTGTTCCTCCATAAAATGTTCAGTTGACTTAGAACTAAACCATTGACGTTCATGATGTTTGTGTTCTCTTTTTAGTTCCAAAATATCTTTGGTAAACCAATTCTTTGAAGGCTTTTTAATAGTGGTATTTTTGAGAGGGGCATATTTGATATAAATATTGCTCATTATTTGGGTGCCTTCTTGGAATAGAGCCTCACAATCAGTGCTGTGGTGCTCAGGTCTATCCCATTTATATTGTCCGAATCTTTTTTTTCCATGTAGCTTTGGTACCAACTGAGACTCGAGTGAAGTCCTACATTGTTCTGCCTTGATTCGGAACAGCCTAATGTAATGGTCTGTCCAGTGAATAGGGAGAGTACCAACCATACTAATCCCTTTTCCTCTTGCTAACACAAGATCAAGAATGTTACCAACATTATAAACAAAGTCCTTTGAAAGGACGTGAAAATTTTCATGTCATGTTTGATGTACTTGGTGTTAGTCTTAGCAGTGCACAGTGGTGGCACAAGTTATGGTTGCTTACCTTACCATAACTGGCGAACTGGGGTTTTCCGATTTTACTTGTGACTATAATTTCCCTTTAAGAAGATTTGTCCTCTGAATTTGTTAGGTTTTTATTAGTGAAACTTAACCATAACATCCCTTTCACAAAGTGTTTTCACTGAATTTGATAGGTTTTTTTTAGTGTAAATGAACCATAATGTCCTTTTAATAAAGATTTTTCATTGAATTTCATGGGTTTCTATTAGTGCAACTTAACCATAATGTCCTTTTAACAAAATTGTTTCACTGAATTTCATGGGTTTTTAGCAACACCCTTAATTTTGTACATGTCCCTGAGATTATACTGACCCCCCTGCCTCCAACGTGAAAGCCACAGAGTCCATGGAATGGCCGCTGTCTGCAGACTTTGGACGCATCCACGCTGCCCAAAAGCACAGGGGTTATCTTATATTTTGTATCCTGCAACGGGCAAAAACTTGTTCATGAAAGTTTAAGAGATATATGTACCACATCCAAAAATGAATATGTATAGAAATTCTGTACTTCAGAAACAGAAGTATGTTGTCACAACGTAATGGAATGGATCAATCACAAAGGTAAACTCTACACCTAACAGTACAGCCTCAGTGGAACCTTCCTTACACACTGAGAATCTGCTGGCAGTTTTTCCGGAAGAAACTCTTAGAGAAATAGTAAATGCACTATATTTCTTTCTGTACCATTACAATTTATTATATATACATAACGTAAGAAGTATCAGTATTGTTTTCTTTCAACAGAAAATGGCAAGCACCCTGCAGTGGTTGGAGGAACATTTCCCCTATGATGAAATGAGTGAAGGAAACAACTTTAATGGTACAGAACACCATTTTTAAAACAGAAAATAACTGATGTAGATTGTTGACATGTCATTAAAACATGGTTTTCTTTTAAACAGTACATAGTGCGACTGAAGAAAGTGCCCTGAATTACTATTAAATGACCCAGAAGGTGGCCACAGACAGCCCCTAACTCTAAATGCAGAAAATGAACTACTAACCCTATCTGCAAAAATAGATGAATTAAATAATAATTGTGTACAGTTGATATTTGTTAAAAAACATGTGAAAGAAAATATCTGATACCACTACCCGACTTGTACCTGTGCCCATTCAGCCTGTCCCAACCAATCATCCCCATCAAATTCCCTAAATGAAAGACGCTATGATGAAACCTCAATCCCTTACTTCCATCATCAGCAGTGAGTAGAATCCCCCAATTCCCCATATATGGTTCCCATTCTGATACCCCACCTCTTTCCTAATTGATTGTACATGTTTGTTTTAATAAATATGTATGTGTGTACTGTTGGTGCGTGTGTTTTTTTAAAAGCCCAATTTGGACTCTGCAGACTGCGTGACAGTCTGGGCTGTCCGTAACCAAAATAGTAGTTACCCCCGGGTATCACGCCTGTCCGGAGATTTCTGCTTGGTTGTGTTGCACTTTTAAATAGTTCGGGGTCACACCCTTGTCCTACAGACGCTAGCGCGCATGCGCACCTGTTCTCAATGTGCCCCCGTACACCTTGCCTGTCTGCACATGTCCGCTCGAACGTACCACACTTTTAATCAATTTGGGGACTCCACCCCTATCCTACGAACACTGACTTTCATGCCCAACAGAACCCGTTGTGCCCCGGACACTGCGCCTGTCTGTACCTGTCCGCTTTCCTGTGTCACACTTTCAATTACTTCCGGAACTCAACTGCTGTCCTACGGACACTGGCACACATGCGCAACTGACCTCGTTGTGCCCCAGACACTGCACCTGTCCGGACATGTATGCTCGCACGTGTCGCATTTTTTATTAATTCTGGGACTTCGGCCCTGTCCGACAGACAATAGCGTGCATGTGCCATCTCCTGCACAACAGGTGTCCACAGGGCAGCCGTCCTGTCTGCAGCTGTCCGGGGACATCATCATGTGACCGCGCCCGCAATCCGCATCAGGAGTATCCGTAGACACCGTCAGTTACCACGGACAGTTTAACACTGTATTTCTGGCCAATTCAAACAAACATACTGTGAAAGTTACATTCACATAAATATACATTTTTTAAATCCTATATATTTTTTTCCCCAATGATTATGCAAACAGAGACAACAACTCTGCAAAACACACGCAAATGTTGTTTCAAACATAGTACTTAGAATGTACTGATTTTGGGGGTCTACAAAGTTTAGTCACTGACCTGTAGAACTATCAACAGTTAGAATATGCCACCTGGTATCTAACTGCAGCCATACTACTCCAATGGTACTTTTGAATAGCAAAATAGCTGCAATACACCACCAAGCATTATACTACTTCAAAAATTACAGTTCAGAACTCTAAAACTATCAAAAGTTAGAATACGCCAACTGGTATATAACTGCAGCCATAATACTGCAATGTTACTTTTCAATAGTAAAGTAGTTAGAATACACCAACAGCAATGAAACTCCTTCAAAACATACCCTTGAAAACTGTAAAATTCTCAACAGTTAGACTACGTCAACAGGTATCTAACTGCACCCATTATACTGCAATGTTACGTTTCAATGGTATAATAGTTAGAATACGCCAACAGGAATGAATATGCTTTAAAACATATCCTTCCAAACTGTAAAACTGTGAACGGTTTGAATATGCCAACTTGTATTTGTCAATGACATTTATGATGTCATATTTGATGTCCTGGGTGTTAGTCTTAGCAGTACACTGTGGTGGATCAAGTTATGGTTGCTTAGCTTACCATAACTGGAGAATTTCAGGGGTTTTTTGGTTTTACTTGGAACCATAACATCCCTTTAACAAAGTTGTTTCACTGAATTTCATAGGTTTTTTGTAGTGCAACTTAGCCATAACGTCCCTTTAACAACGTTTTTTTACTGAATTTCATAGGTTTTTAGTAGCACAACTTAACCATAACGGTTCTGTAACAAAGTGTTTTCCCTGAATATAGATTTAGATAATATAAATTTGATAAATGTTTACTAGGATTCCCTTAGTTTATATTCATATAACATAGAACATACTGAACTCCCTACCTGTGCTAGTGGTTCTGATGTCTGCGGACTATACACATGTCCGCAGATGGACGTGGTCAACAGCAACACTATCCAAAAACTCAGGGGGTATCTTACATTGTTGTATCATGCAATAAAAACACAGAACATGCACATAAATACATTACATTCAATAATAAATAAAAAGTGGAAACTGCATATATAAGACAACAACCGTTCAATTACATAGCATATACAACATCATGGAATATACCAAAACAAAATAAATATACCTTGAACAGAATTACCTCACAGAAACTGTATAGCAAAAATCAACAGCACACCTACGCATCAGTAAAAGCAAAACTTTTCAAGAAAGTAGTGAATACACTAAATGTATTATATATATTTTTAAACTTTCTGTATTACGTACACTAAAAGTCATATATTTTTTACACAGAAATGTCTAGTACTTTGGCTGGAAGACAATTTTCCTCGGGAAGAAATGAGTGAAAACAGTGATACTAATGGTAGACACTACACTTCTCTATATAAACCAATAAATAACCGTGACTTTATGTTTACTTAACAATTGTAGTTTTTCACAGACCACATCGACATTAAAAAATGATACAGAAACAGAGACCTTTGAAAATCATCTGCAGCGAATGGAGCAAGAAATTAATTAAAGGAATAGTATGCTCAAAAATATTACTCTCCCGAGGATTCAGCATGTGTTTTTGAGCATACAGTGATCGATGGTACATTTCCTATGCACCTTACCGTACTTTTCCTCTTTTTTACACATGCGAAATCAGGCAGCAGGGCGCGGCCATCTTGTGATAATCTTATCCGTTGTCGCATCGCCCAAGGTGGACTGCCCTGGCGGCACTAATTCATATGCCCCACCCTGAGGCTGACATCACCAAACCTAGTGATAATCTCTGCCTATCTCCAAGACATTACTGGACAGCGTAGCCAAACGCATCCAGTCATCAGATACCCTTTTATGTTAGTTGATGGACAACCCTGAATTTCAACACACACATCATCTCACAACACAGCGCATCCCAAAGTACTTTTATTTCACAATAAACGCTTCGAGAACATCCGGCGATTGCCATATTCAAGCAAATGGGTAATTATTTTCTTTGTACTCCATCCACAAATGTTTATCGTGAGTCATGCAGTGTTCCTTTTGGGTGTCAGAAGTACATAAGACGCACCGTGAATTGCAAGGCTTTCATATCAGCTTGCTGCTATGCCACTGTAAACAATGTCAGGTTGCTACTTATCGCTGGTACCGCGTAAGGGTATATCGGCTCGTGGCGATCGGCTCAAAAGGGGTCAATGTGATCCAGCCATTCAAGTGTATCTGCACCTGCCGGTTTAAAAAACCTGTCAGTTGGTATCTGGAATTGATGACAATCGCAGGAAGGCAGGATGTAGCTGTTTGAAAAACATAACAGAAATGTGTCTCTGTAACCGATCGTTATTACAATTTATCATTTCACCCATTAATTCAGCCTCATGTTAAAACTAGTGATGAACACAGACGTGAAACAATGGGAACACAGAGAAAACAACGTGGAAAGTAGTTCACAATTTGCTTCCTAGGTTAATGCTATGGAGTATGTTCAGCTCGAAATGGGAGGCGGAAGCTAACACTACAATCAGGTAGCAAGATAAATGCAAGAAGAACACCTAGACAGAATTTTTATTAAATATTAGCGTTGAATTAGGCGTTTGTGGAACCTGGGGGAACCCAGTGGTGCACTGTATACATCTCAAAGCTGGACTGGCCATGTGCCGGGACAAAGACATATACACACAGGTTTGTATTTGCGTGTCGTTGCAATATACAATAAACAACAACAGAGTACAATGTAACCCAGTCGGCGAATGCTAAGTTGACTCGTTGGTCTATACAATCATCGAAAATAATACGTACATAATATACAGCATTTACATTCTCTCTGCGTAACTCAAAGACTCTGTTCAAGTCAACGAATTTTCATGAAATTAAATTACATCTTCCTTTGTACAAATTTTGGAATGGTGACCCCTTAGCATATTTAACGTTATTACACTCCTTCCTTCATTCCTGTTGCAATCCTCACTTTCTTTCAAGGTCGAAAAACAATTGAACCTTATACTGTGTACGATGTGTGGGTTTCCTCAGCCTGCAAGCAGAAATTCAAAGCCGCTGACCTTCACTCACAATGGTAGCCAATATCCCTTCAGACCATAGTGGCATCGGAAATGTTTTTAAAAAACATATGAATTATTTACTACCATCCACCAATGATGTGCAAAATTTCTAGTGATTTACTTTGTTCATCTGGAGAACTTTGCACTAGCCCAGCGACTTCCACAGTCAGCCCACACCACCTGTCAGCTGAGCCCATCTCCTGTTTACACAGCAAATCACGTAAACATTTTTGGCGAAAAGCAAGTCTCGAGCCCTGAGAAAATGTGCTGATATGAGAATGTCCGATAAAGCCCTGCTACAACCCCCTGCGGCAAGGCTGGGGTCCCCTGAACCCATGACCGCATTTATATATTAGAGGCCTATGAATTGCACACGTGTGTTTGTACTATCCCACTTTGGGTCAGCAGCGATGTGAAGGATGTGTGGATCTTAGCCTGAGACAATTGGCGGGGATCGGAATTGATAGCTGCCAGGTTTGGCACATCACAGCTAGAAAGCGGGTGGAGTGACACATGTTAGTTTAGGACAGAATATAATGTTTTATTGGTAGGAACTCTGGGTGGTCCGCAAGGAAGTGTCACACTTCTGGTGCATGAAAAGAATAGCTTTGAAGGGGCACAAGGTTGAATAAGCAGTAACTTTCCAGCAGCGGGGAACATTTGTTGAGATGGATGAACAACTACAAGTCAATGTTTGCCCTGACACACACAGGACAGTAATGCCAGAGGAAGAATTAAATAAATACATTCTTAGTTTGAAAGAATGACAGAATGACAGAGTCAGAAACACAATCAAAGAATGCAGCAAGGGCCGGAACACTGCTGAATGGACACACACTTGATTAACTGAAACATTTAAACAACCATTGATGAAAGTTCCATTGTGCTTTATTTTGTTGCTGATTTTGATAGGACAAATGTACTACACATTATTAAGTTTTGGTTGCAGTAAAGTGAGGAAAAAGTCCCCTGTACTGACCGCTGTCACTGGTGAAAGTTTCTCTAATGGCACTAAAAACACAGGCGGGTATTACTTGTTGAATGCAGTGTCCATGTCTCCCATGAAGCCACCATGTAAACGAACGATAGGCCACCAGCCTGTACAACCTGTGAAAGAGAAAGATACAAACTGTTTTTAAATGAACAAAATAAGTGTATTAAACCTTACTTGAAAATGACACATCTAGTATCCAATGGCATTTTTGTCAGTACACATGTCACTTAGACACTGTACATTATTGAACGACTATGCATTCCATTATATTTGGGACACAAATAAATATTGCTTCATGGCTCTACATGAAAAAAACATAAGGACACCACTACGATTTCCCTAAATTGCGAATGATGTATAGAATTGCAAGAGTACCTTTGTTTGCCATTGATAGATCAAAGTTACGACAATATAGGAGTCAACCATGAAATGGTAGTGGGCTAAGTGACATCACAACTAGAGTACCCTTACTTGTTATTTGGATTGCGAGGGCGAAATGTTGCTCGAAGTTTGTGCATAATCACCATCATAGGCACTTCCACATGAGGGAATCCAAGATGTACAGCCACTCCACAGCGATCTGCATGCACCTCCAACCAATTTATCCACGAATCTCCCAAAATCCAGACAATCTGCTTTCTGAAACACACAACCATAGCTATATGCTCTCCTCTCAGGAAAAAGACTTTCTCACAAAATTTCTGCTCACACATGACACCCAGTAAACCCTATTGACCAAACCCTTGCTCTGCTAAGTCTCATTTGAATGCCTCTCGGCCTCAAAATCCCTGTATGTAATAAACACATGTCTGCGGACAAATCATTTAATCTGAGCGTGGGGAATTAAAATGTAAATAGTGTGCCCCATTTCCCCTTTGAGATTGGCTCTGAAAAGACCCTTTTTTTGGTTTTTTCTGCAGATGCTTAAGAAACCTTTTAGTTTGTATTTTTTTGTTGTCTTTCCTTATTTTCCTCCAGAAATCTTCACATTAGCTTCTCCAAAGCAACCCTTATGTTCCAAAACAGCATGGCATTTCCCATAAAAGATAAAGACATGCCATCTTCTTTAAAGTAGTCACAATTACCAGAGTCAATGTTGTCATTATTGCAAAAGACCATCCCAGCTCAAATCATAAAAGTCAGCATGCCTCGGTTAATTAAACACCTAGCAATATTTTGCTAAGGACAAAAAAGATAAATATTGTCCCATATTACCCTAGTTATCAAACCACAACAAATTATCTTTACATTTGGAAGTACTTTCCTTACGTCCAGAACCAAGTTTTGCAGATCTTCCAACAAAGTAGGAGCACTTACATAACCCAAATGCAAAGCACCACAGTGCAGGACAACCACATGTGCACTGTTAACACTAGCCATATCGTGACAAACTTCTACCATTGCTTCCAGATTGAAACCAGGCACACTGCTCCACACCACCTCCACTCCTTTTACATCAAAACTGATTCCCACATTACTACATTTTGCATACTGCTCCAAACCATTCACAAACATATCTCCAAACACCAACACCCTGACTTTCTCCACCTCTGCCATCTTCACTACACACAGCCTCTCTCAATACAAAGCAGAAAATATACACCTGATTGGCTAATCCCTACAGTCCCCTTTCCATGCTGGATTTGCTGAGAAACCCCAGATGTGGCTCGCCCTCTCCGCGAACAGCCACAGTGTCCACGGAGCGCGTAACACTGGGGCAGCTCTTCTACCCTTTCCACTTCACTCTCTGCACCATTCCCTCATATTAGTACTTAGATGTACTGTTGATCACTCTGAGTACAATTGGGCTGTGACTGCAAAGCACCTATAGAAACTACTAGTAAACTCTCCAACATTTCTACTTGCAAATTCATGCACATCCACATGCATGAACTCAAACTACAGGTATGAATATTTTCTGCACAGTACATGTACATCTCTTGTATAAAATGTTTGCTTCCATGGGTATCTTGTGCTGCAGCGCTTGTTGCCAAACACTACAATATTGACTCCATGGCCTGCCCAAAACTCTTCATACAGCCTCAACAAAAGAAACAGTAAATATATAATAATTTAACTCACAAACACTGCAACATAACACAGCCATGCAAAAGAACACCTCACCAATAAATACAACCCAAAATGCCTGTAGTCTTCAATACCAACATTCTGAACACTATCCAACAAACAATCTAACACACATCATCTCATTATCCTATAAACATTATTACACTATGGCCATGCACCCAAGACCACAGCAGCATAACACACCCATAGAAAGAAACACCTAACAAATAACCACAACCCAAACACATATTACATCCACCTCAAAACCTATCCACTTCAATTAGTTTTCTAAAATAATAAATACAACCAACGCACAAACTCTTCAATACATACCCTCTTCACCCAATGCTCTACTAACGGGCCAAAACCAACATCATAGTAAAGCGAAATAGCCAGTAGCGTGCCCAGTGTTTACTATGTCTGTGGACAACCGTGGTGACCGTGGACACTGCAAACACATCACGTCCTTCTCCAACCTAAACAAATACACCATTGGACCCATCTCTTACTCACCCACCAACTCCAAGCACTCATACAGACCAAGACACTCCCCAAAATTGGATTTATGCTCACTTCCACGCCGCCATGTCCGCGGATCCAATATGGCGGGTGCATCGAAACAATATAACGCACTTCGCGCCTCATCCCAGCCAATCAGAGAACCCGTTGCATGTCTGCGGACATGACGCAAGCCGATTAGCCAATTGGTGTCCTGTCCGCGGAGCGAACAGGGAAGTGTGTCCGTCGAGCAGACATACATATCACACATTCTTTAGCCTTACGTTTTGGTCGTTTAAAGAAGAACTACTGGACAGATTTACAGCAAATTAACAAACGCATGCTCTCGGGACAAAGCCGCCGCTCCTGCTGCTTATTTGGTGAAAATCCATCCAGCGGTTTCGGCTGTAGGGGCGACATAATTTATTTCCCATTATGTCTATGGGAAAAAAAAGAATAACTTTGCCCCCCTTGACCAAACCTCACCAAACTTTGCAAAAAAAGATTCAGAGTGGCCCGCATACTCTTTCTGCAAAGTTTGGTTAGGATTCGCCCAGGGAGAGCAAAGTTATAAGCCACCCAACAAGTGATCTTCCTATGGGTTTAGCAACTTAACCATAACTACATGACATATATATATATATATATATATATATATATATATATATATATATATATATATATATATATATATATATATATTCAGTAAAAAAACTTTGTTAAAGGGATGTTATGGTTAAGGTTCGCTACTAAAAACCTATGAAATTCAGTGAAAAAACTTTGTTAAAGGGACGTTATGGTTCAAAGTAAAACCGAAAGTAAAACTGGGTGTTAGTGTTAGCAGTGCATGGTGGTGCGAGTTATGGTTGCTTATTTTACCATAACTGCCGAATTTCAGGGGTTTTTCGGTTTTACTTTGAACCATAACGTCCCTTTAAAAATGTTTTTTCACTGAATTTCATAGGTTTTTAGTAGCCAAACTTAACCATAACGTCCCTTTAACAAAGTTTTTTTACTGAATTTCATAGGTTTTAGTAGCACAATTTAACCATAATATCCCTGACTTTAAATACATGTAACATAGAACAAACTGAACCCCTAGCTAGTGATTTCGATGTCCGCGGACTACCGCCATGTCCGCGGACATATCGAAAATCTGAGCGTGGTGAATGTAAATTTAAATAGTGTGCCCCATTTCCCCTTTGAGGTTGGCTCTGAAAAGAGCCTTTTTTTTTGTTTTTTTTGCAGATGCTTGACAGACACCTGTTATTTTGTATTTTTTTCTTCTTTTTTTCCTACTTTACTCCTAAAATCTTCACATAACCTTCTCCAAAGCAACCCTTACATTCCAAAACAGCATGGCATTTCCCATAAAAGATAAGGAAATGCCATCTTCTTTAAAATAAAAAGCATTACTGGAATCAATATTCTCATTATTACAGAAGAACATGCCAGCTCTAAGCATGAAGGCACACATGCCTCGGTTGATTACACACCTAGCATTGTTTTGCTGAGGACATAAAACTGAACTATTGTCCCATATTGCCCTAGGTAGTAATCCAGAAAAAAATACTTTGGCATTTGGAAGGATGTTCATTACTACTTGAACCAAGTGTTCCAAATCTGCCAACAAAGTAGGGGCACTGACATAGCTCAAACGGAAAGCACCATAGTGCAAAACTACCACATGGGGACTGTTGATCCTGCCCATATCTTCACAAACTTGTACAATTCCCTGTACATTGCAATCAGGCACAGTGCTCAACACGACCTCCACTCCTTTAACATCAAAATTCTTTGCAACATGCCTGCATTGAGCATACTGTTGTAAACCATGCACAAACATATCTCCGAGCACCAACACCCTGACTTTCTCCACTTCTGCCATCTTCACTACACACAGTCTCTTTCAACACAAATCCGCAACCTCAACATCTGATTGGCTGATCCATACAGTCTTCTTTCCATGCTGGATTTGCTGGAAAACCCCGGATGTAGCATGCCCTGTCCACGGACAGCTGCGGTGTCCGCGGACCGCGTAACTCTTGGACAGCCCTTCTACCATTTCCACTTCATTCTCTGTGCCATTCCCTCATTGCATGCAGCTAAGCAGTCACACAATACGGAGAACGTCCTCAGAACACCCCCATTTTGTTTATTTTCGAACATTTCAGGACACAGCGAGTGTTCTTTTAACACATGCAACTTGCCAGCGAACAATACGGACAACGTCCTCAGAACACCCCCATTTTCTTTATGTACGAACATTTCAGGACACCGCGAGTGTTCTTCTGGCTCACTCTTTTTTCTTTTGCTGACATATCTAGGCTACATGGTTTCCTTCAGTAACAGTCAGAAACTAAAAATTGTATTTTATTTGTAGACGTATCCTACAAGTAGGTTCTTATAGTAATTCCCTTAGAGTCCAGTCACATCATATGAAACATATACATAGGGGAAGACACAAGCTTTAAAGACAGCATTATTTTCAAGCAAATAAATGATGATTTCTCTGTTTCAAAGCTGCTATTTACCATATGTATATGTATATTGGTATGTGTTCTTGTCTCTTTCTGTTTTCTCTATAATAATGCAATTATGTAATACATGGGTTTTATTAGCTACTTATTACATATTTCACAGTACACAAAAATCTATTAAGAAAACAATGATCATTTCATTATTCAACATATTAACATTACGAATATTATACCTTCATCTTGTACGCTGCACACAATGCTATGTTTCTGCATTAGTAGCTTAGTATACTAGATAGAACCCCATAATACAATGCTATTTATATCAATGCATCGTTCAAAGCACTAATTACGGTATGATATTTATTGCAATGATCCTTGACACTTTTTTCGCAACATTATAATAAAAATCCCTAGTACACAAATTTCATGAAAAGTAAATGCACATGTGATGTCATCAGTGATGTCATCAATGACATTTGCGGTGTCATCTTTGATGTCCTGGGTGTTAGTCTTAGCAGTGCACGGTGGTGGCGCGAGTTATGGTTGCTTAGCTTACCATAACTGGTGAATTTCAGGGGTTTTTCGGCTTTACTTGGAACCATAACGTCCCTTAAACAAACTTTTTTTATTAGCACGCAAACAATATACAAAGATGTAGTGTAAACAGCAAGTTCTCACAGATGGCTTTAGACAGAATGTTGCAAAGTAAGCATTTATGCATTTATGCTCGTTCACAGTGAAGGTCAGCTGCTTCCATTTTTTTCTCGCGGCCCGGAGAGGCCCACGACTCCCAGTATAAGGTTCTATTTTTTTTTTACCTTGACAGACAGAGATTGTGCTGAAAGACTTCTTTTGAAGAAGTGTAGCAAAAAATAAGACACGATAAAGATGACATTTCTGAAACGAAACCACTTTTGTATATTATATCACTTTGAGAAAGATCGTTGGCACACGCGGAGTCGTATTTTGGGACTGCACTACACTTGGACAATGGAAAATGCAATTATAATGTAAGTAACCCTTTAGATTATTTTATACCGGAATATAATAACAATAGCATGGCATTAAAGCCCGGTCAAGTTGTACTTGTTCGTTCAATGTGATATATTGTTTTCTACCACACACTATCACAGCCGAATTTATCCCCTGTCGTTTAGAGGGCTCTGAAAAAGGCAGACGACACAGGATGGGTTAATAGAAATAATTTAACCGGTCTATAGCCGGTCAAGTGCTCTACTCGCTGTGCCACTTCACTGTAGCCGGTCAAGTGCCACAGCGAGTAGAGTGCTCGCTTTGACATCCGTGCACAGCTTGCTAACGCAGGTTTGAATCCCGGCACGGCCAAACTCAGCCTTTCATCCTTCCGTGGTCGATAAATGAGCACCACACACCGTGGGTAAATATAAGCAGCGCTGAAATACCTGACGGTTCTTAGCACTATATAAATGTGAAAATATTATTATTTGATTATTAACATACTCCGTTGCACTATCTTCGCTAGCAAATAGTTTCACGCCCTAATAAATAAAATGAATATTTTTAATAAAGATCTGCTGGTGAGACTAATTTATGTTTTTTAAAACAGGTTTGCTGCCCCATTTTGCCAATGTCATGATTTTCAGACTCCAGCGGATGGATTGTTCAACTGCCAGGTGCAGCTCCATGTAAGCAACTTCATGACCCTCACCATTTTATGGGACAATCGCCAAGGCCTTACGCAGTACTAGCGGCTACAAACAACATACCAACCAATAGGGTGGTCTAATGCCTCGTTGTTGGAGCAACCTTCCGATTATCAGTGCGACCATTTACTGCTTATATCATAAACCAACAGCCTATCTACCGCAAAGGAACAGCACGTGGCTCAAAATAAACTTTTGCTGATCGACAGCAGAGACAATTGCAAATCGCTGAATATTCACTAAACATTTCATGTGAAATAAATGTACTTTACCAAATGTACAATCCTGCTGTTTACTTTTAAACCACAGTTTCATATTCCGAATTGTGGCGCACTGTGTTATAAGCTGATCTAACACCCTCTGTACCGCAAAAGAACATCGCGTGGCTCAACATGAACTTTTGTGGATCGACAACAAAGACAAATGCAAATCGCTGAATATTCTCTAAACATTTGATGTCAAATAAATGTACTTTACAAAATTTACAATCTTGCTGTTTGCTTTTAAATCACAGTTTCATATTCCGAATTGTGGCGCGCTGCGTTGTGACATAATGTGTGTTGTCTTCCGGGTTCTGTGTAAAGTCGCGTAGGACTGGAGACGACTGGGCGCGTTTGAAGACGCACCCTGTAACGTCACGGAGAGAGGCAGGGAATACGAATGCTTTCATAATGTCAGGCTTAGGGGCGGGAGATATGATTTAGTGTCGCAAAAGCAAGTCAGCCAGGTCAATAGCGCCAGTCATAGGATTATCACATAATGTCGGCGCAAACCAGCCTGATTTATTGTTTCTTTATTGGACAAAAAGTCGGGTGAGGCCCATAGGAAATTGTACTATCAGCGGACAAAAGGAGGGTTCGTAGAACACTTTCAACCTGACAACGAACAACGAACAATACAAACAACGTTCTCAGAACACCCCCATTTTGTGTAATTGCAACCATTTCGGGACACCATCAACTTGACAGATTACAATACGGACAGCGTCCTGAGGACAACCCCAGTTTGTGTATTTACGAACATTTAAATACACTGCAAGTGTTTTTAGCTCAATTTTAGCTTCCTTGCGAACAAAAAGGACACATACTCCGTCCTCTGAACACCCCACCATTTAGTTTATTTACAAAATGTCAGAACAGCCGTGTTGTCCGCAGACAAATCGAACACAACAAAAGCGTCTAGCAGATAAAAAAAAATACAACATTGAACCTATCTCATACTCCCCCACCTTCCCCAAACACTCTTACACACCAACACACGCCACTAAATACAATTTTTAATTCAAGTTTCACTGCGCTGTCCGCGGTCGTCGGCGAATGCAAGATGGCGGGCGCGACAGAAAATCTGACGCGCATCACGCACCACACCGCCCAATCAGCGAACAGGTTGAATGTCCGCGGACATGACGCAAGCCCATGGGCCAATCGGGGTGCTGTCCGCGGAGCGAACAGGGAAGTCCGTCCGCGAAGCGAACACAGATATCACTAATTTTTTTGCCTTACATTTTGGTCATTTTTTTAAAAACTACTGGATGGATTTACACCAAATTTGCAAACGCATGCTTTCTGGACCAAGCCGCCGCTCCTGCTGCAAATTTGGTGTAAATCCATCCAGCGGTTCAGGCTGTAGCTGTGCGCAAAGTTTTTTCCCATTATATCTATGGAAAAAACAAATGTTTTGGGACCCCCCACTATAACTTTGCCCCCCCTGGACCAAACCTCTCCAAACTTTGCAAAATTCAGAGTGGGCCATATACTTTTTTTGCAAAGTTTGGTGAGGATTCGTCCAGAGGGAACGAAGTTATAAGCCACCCAAAAAATGCTCTTCCTATGGAAACACCAACTTAACCATAACTACATGGACGCTACCGCGTCTATGTAATATGTGTAACTGAATAACTGAATTTTTGGGGATTATAAAGAAGAGAAGTAGATACCTTGATTCCTGGTTCCAAGGGGACGGAAGGGTACACTATGCACTGTGAATGATTAAATGACACATGCGCATTGATGAATGTCCACTCTGGTCTTCTTTTTCACACAACCGGTGTATTGAAAGTAACAATATTAACGTAAGTGTCAAGACCCTCCACCACCTTCACTCCCCTCCACCTCCCCCCCACACCTCCCCCACACACCCTCACCCCCCTCCCCCACAACTCCCCCACACACCCTCACTCCCCTCCCCCTCCCCCCACAACTCCCCCACATACCCTCACCCCCTTCCACCTCCCCCCACAACTCCCCCACACAAGTCCCATAGAGTCCACGAAGCCTACATGAGGCTGCCAGTACTTTCACTTAGCACTCCCAGAGCCAGGGTGTGGCATGTCCCGTCGGCGCAGTGCACGGACAGACCGGCGTAGCGGGCTGGTTTGTGTCGAACTGCTGGTGGATGGTGTGCCCTCCTGCTGGGGCTGTAGGGCGGGTTGACCTGCCTCCAAAGCATCAGCGATGTGCCCTAGCACCTGCCGGAGGCGCGAGACCTACTCGCAGAGGCGGCTGGGGTTATCCGTGAAGGACCGGCCCAGTGCTCACAACTCGGTGCGCCACTCCTTCCTGGCCTGACGGTTGTCCTGCACAAATTACCCTGATGAGTCCAGTGAGCAGGTCAACCCGCTGTGGTCCTGCGGCTGCACCTGTGGCTGTGCTGGGAATCTGTCTGGCATGCCCAGCCTGCTCATCCTCCAAGACACTGAATGCTGCACTTATATGTCCCTGGGTGGGGTCTCGGCCAGACTGCTCTGGGGTGTTGGTGTATACGGTATCGCTCGTGGATACCTGGGGGGATGCAATTTGGCTTGGGTGTAGAAAACAACCATTGTATCATCCTCAATGGTGCCCCAGATGTCATCCTGGCTATCTTCCAGTGTGAAGGGTGCCATGGCTGCCACCTCCCCAGCCACACTGGATTCCTCAGCATGGGGTGTATCACAATTCACTCTAGGCAGAACAGTGGGTGTTGGGGAGGTGGTGTTGTGGCCTCCACGGGCCTTGGTGGTACTGGTGCTGGTTGTACCTGTGGCGGCTTTGGTGCTGGGACATGGCACCCCCTGGCTTGTCCCCTGGAGGTAGACGGATGGCTGCTGTCCTCCCGGGACCTCTTACTGTGTGTGTTCTGTGCAGAGGTGGTGTCTTGCTCTTTGCTGTCATGCGCACTGCCTGTGGGCGTGGGAGAGACGGACGGCATGAGTGATGTTTTGATAGGCATCATACATACATTGGGACAATTGCTCATCCACACATTTGCGGGTAATTGGCATTTGTGTTTGGAAGGGCACCTCATTTCATACATGGGTGGTAAATGCAGGCATATGTCGGTGTCACTCATGTAGGCCAGGAACAGTGTTGTCAGACATGCACACTATTTTGATCATGCACGCTGTGTGCGTCATGGAATGTCCTGATTTGTGTGGTATGTGTCATGTACGATATTGCCTTGCACCAGCCATCAGCATGTGTCTCACTTGCTTTGGCATACTTTACAGTGCGTGTGTGTGTGGCCGACCATGGCGTCACTCTTTGGACAGACATTGGCATTGACTTTCATCAGATTTGGCTTAGCAGTTTTTACTTTGGACACTCACCTCCATCAGCAGATGTCGTGGCGCCACACTCCATCTCTCCAACGCCTTCTATTGATTCCGGGCCAATCATGCTTGCACATGATTCCTCCCACGGAGTGAGCTTGATGGGGGAACTTGCTCCTCCTCCGGTTTCCATCGCCTGGGAGCAGTTTACAGATAGAATGTTGCGCACCCTTAGGTGCAGATCATCCCACCGCTTACGGCAATCCTTCACCGTGCGGAGGGTGTTGCCCACTGCACTGACCTTCTGGGCAAGAAGTGCCCAGATCTCCTTTTTGCGCAGCACTACCTCTCTCCTCAGGTTGCTGCTGAACACTGTGCCTGCATGCTCATGCAGGGTGTCGACGAGCATCTGCAGTCCGTCCTCGCTAAATCTCTCCTTTCGGAGGTGGGCAGATCCCTTCTTCAGTGCTTTGGGCATTTTTGGGTAGTAGTATGTAGTTTATGGGTCCTGTGTGCTGAGGATGGCAATGGATTGAGTTTTTAAAGATGGCTGCCATGCTCCTTCCCGTTCCTATGCGATGACGCTATTTCCGCTTCCGCTAATTTACAGTGACAGTAAATAGCAGTGGCTGCTAATTACGGTCACCGCTATTTACTTTTACCGCTAATGCCTCTTTGGACTGTGGCGGTAGTGTTAGCAACGGTGCGCTTCATGCCGGTAAGGGCTTTTTGGGGCCCTTTTGCGGCATGGCGCTACGTACCTTACCAGCATGGTGCAAAGATCGTGCCCGCAAAGTCGTAATAGTCCTCTATTAGCGGACTGCTGCCGGCTCGGGCACGCTATTTGCGCCATGCCAGTAAGGGACGATACTTACCTCCAAACTTGGAATGAGGGCCATAGTCTTTTTTTCCTAGATCACAATCACTGACAATTAGCTCATTGTGAAAAAATCATTAACTTTTACATAACTGAAAATTGAATCGGTTTACTCTAAACTACTGTGTTGAATAGGTACAACGTCTTTTCATCGTGGGAGTTTTTTTTGTGGGTTTTTTACCATTAATGAAACCCCCAAAAAGTAAAAAATAAAAATTGGATGAGTGCTTTCATTGAAAAATCTGCTGTAAAAAACCCAGCAGAAAAAACATCCTGCGATGAAATGACATTGAACCGTTGAATAAAACACCTGATAAACATGCATGCATTCAAGCGCTACATGATAAACATGACTGACCAGTGCTTATCATGTCCATCTTGAAATTCTATGTAAGAGTCTTCAATTTGGGAGATAAATGAGCAGTACCTTGCCGGATATGGAATAGGGGGCCATATAGGGGAACATATATGGTGTAATTATTGAAACAGAGCCATCTGATGTGAGTTGTGTGCTGTACTCATATTTTCTGAAGTAGGCTAGTACGTTTGTTGGTGCTAATGTGACAAGCAACTTATGGGGTTTGCTTATGGATATTTGTCATCTATATTTCTGGTGCTGTGTCTCCCCTTTGGGAATGCTGTTACTGTATGTTGTCCTAAGGTCAGAACGTGTTGAAGGGTCTACACTTGTAAGTCTAGAAAAGATATGACAACAGTCCATTGCAAAACGATCTTCTGAGGGGCACATTTCCTATGTTTGGTCACGTGAGTACCTTGCCAGAATCCTGCTGCCTCCAAAGAGGAGGTTTGAGTTATTTCTAATGCTGCGCTGACTTTGGAACCAATATGTCTTCTCCAAGGTTGTGCTCTTCTCCTTTCAGGTGTGGATATTATTGCTTAGCTACTCAGCCCAAATAATAAAGATGTGGTATGTAAAATGTACAGGCCATAGTACCTAAAAATGGCACTGTCATTGTGAGGAATTCAACCATCCACATGGGGAGTGTGCACTCGCCTGTTTTATTTTTATTTTTTGGGAGATTAAAATGACTGATGGGAGATCAACCTCTGAAAATGTGTGAGGCCATTCAGCACACATTTTCCCCGCTCACTGCATGACCATCTCATAGTCACGAGATTTCCAGGAGGACACAGCCTACAGGTGCAGTCCACCCCTGTCATCTTTAGCTGGCATGTGACAGCCACAGGTACATCAAATCATCTCAAGAAGGGGGAAGGCAACACCTTCCTCCGGTCATGGGCAGCCTCATTAAAATATCAAAGGCTCCATGGATCTGCCTTCCCACTGTCTAAATTGCTGGTGCAGCGCATATTAATAGGAGTTAATTGGACCAGGCCTGTGTCAGACAAGAGGAAGGCAGGAGTAACGCCTCTTGGATATGCAATGTGGCAACTTGAAGCTGGTTCCCACCCCTCTGTATGAAGGACAGTGAATGGCATGTCTGAGTCCACTATTACCCGTAGGCAACCCATGCAGAGCAGACCCCTTTCCGAGGAATGAAGTATGTGATTTGAGGGAGACAAAAGTCTGTTCTCACCACAAACTTAAAGGGAGACGTGCACTTTGATCAAGAGCCACAGAGGGCTCAGGTAACCACAGAGACACTTTGATCTACAACAGACAGGAAGATGGGTGGGATTTAGGACAACATGTTGTCACCTCTTACCTTTCCTTTTGCAAAGCACTCTGGTCCTGACCTCACACATAACAGAAGATAGTTGGTAGGGAGCCAGGATTGGTTCATTAAGGTAGGCCCAGCCTGCACCAATCACTGGGGCCCATTTTGCTTTAAAAGAGTGCTGAGCTCCTCCCTTAGCAGATCATATGACTACTTCAACAGGAGTAAGAAGAAGGACTCATTTGGACCCTGGCTGAAGGTGCAGTCTGCCTTACATCTTCTACCAGTGAAGGAAGGCCAGGATTTCCAAGAGGAAAGTAAGTTCCCTCCCCAAAACATTTCACGGGGAACAGATGGAGATATCAGACTCAGAGGACCCATCTAGCAGCTCCAGAACCGGTACCCAGCCAGCACACCGCATGCTCTGCTAGGTTCATCCAGCAAGGTACCTAGGAGGGAAGTGCCAGAGAGTCTCTGAACAAAGGCCAGGGCCATTGCCTGACACACACTCTCCTCAGCTGTGGCCCATCCACCTTAAAGGATGACACAAGCCCTGCAAAGAAGCTAGGAGGAGTGTCACAATAAACATCAACCAGCGTCCATCTTTCATGGAAATGTTCAAGACAGTCAAGCCCTCGAGCCGCGATGGTCTGCACCACTGACTATTGTCTTGCTGCAGTCACTAAAGCCATCCAAGATGCCTCGACCAGCATTCCAAATCTGTCAACCAGCACAGAGACAATGATTCTTGACCCTGAGTCGCTGTGTAGGCCAGCCTGCAGCCGTCCGTCCAGTCTCACTTGCCAAACTATCTGCCACCTGATAACCACAGCTGTTTCCCATCCTGGAACTGACTCATTGCTGTCAAGCATCACGATCATCACAAGCACTAGGTACATTGTGGTTCTGTCCCCCTGGTTCTTCTCCAAAGGCCCCTAGTGACATGTATGACCACTTGATCCCTTGGTGCTGAAACCAAATAACCTTGAACAGTTAAGACTGATTGTTTTTCCGACTACCCTCCTGTCAGTATCCAGAGTGCATCCCTTTTCTTTGTGAAACTGTCTGTCCTCTGTGTTTCTTTACATGGTGGGTAGTATTTTGTGGTGTGATAGAACTGTCTGTTGTAATAATAATAATAAAGTAGATATTTGTATACAACCTTGACTGTACAGTTCCTTTTATCATTGGGTGATAATTGTATTTTCGCTGTGTTGCTACTAACCAACGATCCAAGACCTTGTGGAGATAAGCCTGCCGTCCCGTCCACGTTAACAAAATTGGACAGGGAGGTTTATAATGTAGTTGTGCTCCAATCTGTTCCAATCCCTTCTGGTGTACTAGAGGTGTGGGTCTGAGTGATGGTTTAGAAACCAATATTCATCCCTAGACCACTGGTGACCCGGGAGTTGATTTGTCACATTGGTGGCAAGCGGTCAGATCAGTTGGAGCCTTGCACACAGCTTAGTCACCCAACAATAAAAGTACTTTGACAGGCACGGAAAAAAAAAAACTTGTATCAGAGAATACATTTAAGTACCTTGGACTCCTACTGAACCAATCACCAACTGAAAAAGAATGGGTGGAAAGGTTAAAAGAAAAAGCTCTCTCACTGGGCTGGCAAGGAATAGTTCTACATCTGGAATATGGAAAATACTCCTTGAAGCCGATCGTAGCGTTTTATAAGCAGAAAATCATGGCAATACTAAGATATGGAGTAAAAGCGATTCTTAACGTGCCTTGAGAACTATGGATACATCTAGAATGTCTCATCTGGAGGAAAATCTTAGCCCTACCACCAGCTTACCCAATGCCACGCATAAGATTTGAATTGGCCCTCCAATCACTTGAGGCGGCTAAGAATTGGAAATTTCTGATGCTGTATAGGAAAACAATAATAAAAGATGACATTCCTGTAATCGAAATTTTACGTCGTAAAAACACAACGATAAAAGTTTCTGTATTAAAAATGTGGAAGGAAGCCTGCATTCACTTACTGAAACAAGAAGAGATTTCCACCGATATGCTAGTCAACCACCGCAGAAAGCCAAAATGAAACTATTAAGAAACGACTGGATTCATACGCAGAATCACAAATCATTATATCAACTTGCTCTGAACAGTGAAATTGAGACTCGCCCATTGAATCAACTGCCCCAGTACCTGCAAATCTTTCCAGAAATAGCTATGGGAGATACTTTCATGAGACTCATGAGACTGCGTTTGAACATTTTCCCTAAAAGAGAAATGTTGGTCAAGACAAAACAATTGCCACCAACACTGATTTTCTGTAGATTCAGTGCTCAGCCTGACCAGGTAGAATCGCTACAACATCTAATTATGGACTGTACAGCTCTGCAAGATAAAAGACAGTTGTTTGGTGGGATGCTTACACACAGAACTATACAGCTAGAACCGAAACAGCAATGGACCGCAATCATATCAGGAACTGATAAAATGCTGATATTTAGAGTTATTCAATATTGGAACTCAATTATGCAATCTAAAGAAGTGCTTTAGAATGATAATAGATAACAGGAATAATAATGTAAATAGATCAATTCAGGAATTGAGAGATTTTAATTTGAATGAATTGTAAGTTAATTTGACAAATATGAGTGAAAAGGTTTGTAAGAAACTGTATCATTCAATAAAAAATGTTTGAAAAAAATACTTTGACGGGCAACATTTAGTTACTGCTAGGTATTAGTATTAGTCATGGAGCTTGACATGGAGACTGTAAAAGGCATAACCAAGGATGTCCTGCGCATATTATGTCAGTAGAGGGGACTTCCCATAGCACTACGGTTAATAAACCTGAGTTGCTGACCAGCCTCCAAGCTTGGGTAGAAGGGAGGGCAGTTGGGGAGAAGACCCCATGGGACAGGCTAGGCCCTGTGTACCAAAATGGACAAGACCTTTTTGGAGGCGGAAAATGACGAGGAAGATTGTGTGAGCAGTGTTTCTTGACAATCAGCCCACTGGAGAGCAAGTGTGGTTTCTCAACACTCAAGAGTGTCACTGATGAATTGGGCTAGTGCAGCATCTTGCAGGTCCCAGACCTCAGCACAGTCTCTAAGTGGCCCAGTAATTGTTCTGGCTGTTAATGAGGTAGTGGCTAGAAAGCACCTGCTCAAGGGGAGGAAACTAGCGCTTGAGAAACAGAAACAGCGGGGCAAGGTCACCAAAGAGCTGTGAAATCTGGCACTTGAAGAGCAGAAGGAGGCCAACAGATCTGCATCTAACATAAGCAGGAGTAGTGGCTCAAACCAGAGTGCCCGGTATAAGCCACAACGCACATCCCCAAAGACTTAGTGCAGGCTTATGAAGTGGGGAGGGATATTTTTGACTGGTTTAAAGCGCTTGATCTGGCTTTCCAGCTACAGGAGGTGGATGAGGTACTGTGGGGTGAAGCCTTGATGAGTCGCTTACCTATACCAGGGACTGATGCAATTCTTCAGTTAACTTCTGAGGAAAGGCCAGTTTTTGAGAGCATGAAGGAAGCTCTCCTCGGGAATTTCTGTAAAACCCCAGAATAGTATCTCAAGAGCTTCAGAGATTTCAGAAAGAAAAGACATTTGAAGCGTTCACACACTTGTCATTGAAATATCTGAGCGGGGGGTAGTGGGTAACAAAGTTGACACATTTAAAGGGATATACAATTTGATTGTGTGTGAGCATGTATTGAACAATTGTGAGGTTGACCTACACCCGCATCTTGTGGACAAGACTATTACAGAATCTAGGGAGCTTGCTAAGGCTTCTGACAGGTTTGTGAGTACTCAAGTCCAGGAAAAGGCTCATACAAGCACAACCAAACCAGAAGAGAAATCGGCGGACAAAAAAGTAAACAAGGATGGGAAGGCCAAAGGTCCTATTCGAAGTCAGGTACCCAAAAGAACAAAGGGAAATCCCAAAACTCTAGTTCAGTCATGACCCAAAGGTTGTTTTGTGTGCCAGGGGCTGGGCCACAGGAAAGGGGATCCTGCTTGCCAGGGCTTACCCAAGCAACCCATAGTGAATGTTGGACTTGTGGACAAGGCCATCGTTAGTGTGGGCCTCTTAGAGGAGGACTTCCCACTAGGCCAGGGGGTGGCTGTATGTGGATTGGTTACACTGAGTGGGAATGGTACCCAGTCTCCAGAAGAGACCCCAGTTCCTAATAATGCTCAACTCTATCTAGAGCATGTGTATATCAATGGACACAAAACTCCTGCTGTCCGTGATACTGCGGCTTGCGTCACTACTGTCACCTGACAGTGGGTACAGCCAGGCCAGTATATTGATGGACCTGATTGCAGCATAAGTGGGTTTGATGGAAAGAGTAAGTGCCCTTTGGCAATAGTAAAGTTTAGCTGGTGAGGTGAAATGACCCAACGCTGTGTAGTGGTGAAAGACTCCATCCCTGTCCCATATTTGTTGGGTAATGATCTTCCTCATCCCGAGCTAGTCGCAGTGGCTACACAATGTGGGGCCGAAGAGATCACCAGATTGAACACTGTCAGAGCCTTAGGGCCTGGAGTGATTCTAGAGGGCTTGTTGGTAGCCCCTAGTCCAGTTCCACAGACCACTGAGTCACCTACTCCTGTGGGACGGGGGCTAGTAGCCACTGAGGACCCTATTTTGGTAGCAGGGGACTGAGTGACTTCAGAGTTGCCTGGCGCAGCGCAGGAACCTGAGATGGAGGACCAGGTGGGCACAGATCTGAAGGGCTTGTCCAAGCCGGATGAGTTTGCATCAGCTGGAGGCTCGGTCAGACTGACTTCTTCACAGCCCAAAAAGAGTGTCCCACTCTAGCGGGTCTGTGGAAGCAGGCAGAGGAGCAGGCTAAGGGCAAAGTGTACTGGGAGGATGAACTCCTGTACAGTGAGCAACAATATTCTGGGGCAGCAGAAGGTTGGTGATTCCCCAATGCCACAGAAAGTTCCCTTTGGATTTGGCTCATCAAATTCCTTTAGCGGGTCACTTGGGAGTGCCTAAAATATCAGATTGGTCGTCTGTGCACCTTTACTGGCTGCAGTTTGTTGTAAAGGTTAAGGAATTTGTCTGGTCCTGCCCAACTTTTCAAGCTTCTGGCAAGTCAGGTGGTGCCACAAAGGCCCCCATAATTCCACTACCCATGGTTGGGCGGTCTTTAGAGGGAATAGGTATGGATCTTGTGGGTCCTTTGGATCCTAAAACCAGCTCAGGGAACAGACAGATCTTGGTGGTGGTAGATCACACCACAAGATACCCTGAGGCTGCCCCTCTGAGGCGCAATAAAGTCCCCATGATTGCGAAGGATCTGATTGGGATAGTCTACCATGGTGGATTCCGCAAGGAAGTCGTTTGTGACAGCGGATCAAACTTCATATCAGCGTACATGAAAGCCATGTGGGAAGACTGTGGAGTCACCTATAGGTTCTCTACATCCTTCCACCCACAAACAAATGGGCTTGTTGTCCCCAAAGTATTAAAGGGCTTAGCCTGGCTGGAACCGTTTATCAAATAATTATCTAATGATAATAAATCAGTTGTTAACTCATAATCGTTATGATTGTCAGTAGGATCCTGGAATTGCTGTGCCTTCAAAAACGTGTTCTCATTGCATAGTTCCTTAACTTCCTCGCAGGATTCAATGTTCATTTTATTACAGGAAAGGATGTGCTTGTCTGATACTCAGCTCAACTGCTTCACGTCTTTCACACACTCTGCCAAACGTGGTTTTCTGGGGTGGACATCTGGGGGATTAGCAATACTGATCAACAATAGCCTGAAAGTTTCTGCCAAGTGCATTCACTCTCCTGCTGATTTTCTGCTTATTGAAGTGATCCTTGAAGTCCCCTCATCTTTCAGTCTTCTAGTAGTCTCCATTTACTGGAATCCCACAACTATACCTCTTGATACGTTGCTTGAGAATTTAAATTCAACACTAACAGACACACTTATTTGCAAAGGGGACCATGAAATTATTATTAGAGGGGACTTTAATTCCACCATGTTTATAGATGCCAATATAAAATCCAAGGCGTTAAAGGACACATATACGCTGCTCTGTTTCTTGCTAGAGGTCTTCGCTGGTCTCAATTTATGAAAGACTGGGAAATGTACATTGTTCCTCCTGCCAAGCAGCAAGCGATTGTTTCATGGCAGAGAGGAACTTGCAGTTCTTGCATAGACTACATTGGGATATTGCATGTATTGTCAGGCAGTTGCGGATATCTTACTGTATCAAATCCGCAGTTGGGTGACAATATGATCTTGAGATGTAATATCTCTCTCCCAAACAAATGCTTCGCTTCAGTTCCTTTTCTGTATTTAGTGCAAACTGACAGATATGTGCTTTCCATTAGATGTAACCCTGGTTTATGTAGGCTACTTGCAGTGCGGGTCAGGCGCGATTATTGGATTGTGAAGGAAGGGCCATCTGGGGAATTTATTCAGAAATATGTGGACAAATGAAACATGCACATGATACAATCTCATTTACATTTGTTTGTACTTCAAGATCAATCTCTGAAGGTGATTCCTCACATTAACAGATATCACAATGCAATTGCGTTACTAAAACGCTCCAAAAATCGAGATCTTAGACAACTGCATTTCACAGCTACAACTTCTCTTTCCTATGTCATTCTCAAAACGAAAATCATAAATAGATACAAAATGGACATAAAAAAGGTTCAATTTGAGCAACATCTAAAAGAGAATCAAGCAATGATCTCACATTTGTGTAATCGGCAGCACAAGGACATCTGGACTATTTTGTGCAATGCAGCTGGTAATTATGTATCATGTATCAAACCTGCAATAGCGGGCGAAATTTGGACACATTTCTTTAAGTCCAAATATACACTTCCACAGGGATATGCTATATTTGATTGTACTCTTGCCAATTTCATTCCATCAGAATGCCCTTGGACAGTAGAGGATGTGCAATGGGACATCAAAAAACTTAAATTCTCAAAAGCAGCAGGCCCTGATGAGTTACCCCATTGTGTTTTGAAGGATGATCCTTACTTCTGAGCCAAAACTTTGAAGCGCCGAATTGACATCATATTTTGGTCCAAGGTTGTTCCTACGTCTTGGCTAATTTCTAAAATTATTCCTTTGCATAAAAAAGGCTCTATCGATGATCCTTCTAACTTTCGGCCCATTGCATTGATTGACATCTCAGCCAAGGTATTTTCCATATTAATATACCACGACCAGAATCGCTTTATTTCAGCTCATCACATTCTATCACACTTTCAGGTTGGTTTTAGAAAATCACTTGGTACAACACTCAATGCTACCATCTTGGCTCATCTCTTAGTCTCTTCTAAACAGTCCCTAAGTGGTCCGATTTGACCCAAATTACATGGCCTCCCTTGATTTGTCATGCTCTTTCGACAGCGCAATCAGAGGTATTTTGTGGAAAAAAATGATGGGGTATGGTATTCCGATACACATCATTGATATCATTGCGTTACTGCATAAAGACACAAACTATAAAGTACTTATCAATCAAGCTAGCCTATACCCACAGAAATCGGCATCAAGCAAGGGTGCAATTTAGCATCAGTACTTTTTAACTTATACCTTGCTAACCTTGATCTAATGTGGAACTCAATTGACATCTTTCCAGTTAAATTAGGAGATTTGCGCCTAAACTGGCTTGCTTTCGCTGACGACGTAATTCTGTTTGATCATACACCTTTTGGTCTACAGAATAAACTCAATCATTTTTCCCTATTTTGCAAACAACATAATTGGTGCACAGATTCCACCAAATCAAACATTCTAGTTTTTTCCAATAAAAAAAAATTATGCAAATTTCAATGGAGCATTGACCACAAGCCAATCGAGCAATCCATAGGGATGACAAACTTGGGTTACGATCTGTCTAACGTCAATTCCCAAAAAATATAGTATAATTCACTAACCATCAAAATTGCTCAATTGACAGCTCAAATGAAATTCATTTATCACAGGGTTTGTAAAGTCTCACTTGAACCATTAATAGATTTTTATGTTATGAACGCAGAGGCAACTATTCTTTATGGTCATCAGTATAACTCTCAACAAGATGCAAGGCACTATTTGGAAAACTGAACTTGGTCTTCCAAAATCATTGCCTAATGCCATCCTCATTCATGAACTTGGACTTTCTTTGTTGGCTTCCAAGTTCTATTGTAGGAGGTTAAACAACTATGGCAAAATGTTACATCCTCCATCAAACTCCTTATATGAGGATCTTGCAGTAATGCTCTCAAAATCCTCTCCACCTTCCATTGCCTATTTTGATAAACAAATGAAGTCTTTGCTTGGCGCTATTGCCATGGAGCCAGAGGATCTTCTATTATGGCCAGCATTGGTAACAAAAAAAGCATTTTCAATATGACTGGGCAATTACTTCTGACCTCAATGCTAGTTATCATTCATTTGCAGAATGCGCCAAATTCATACACAAACAATATCCACGTTTATCTTACGTGAGACGCTTCCCTTGGAACAAGTCCAGAAACCTCTGTATGAGATTTAGACTGGATGTATTCCACACCAATGCTCGTATAAAAAGATGGAACAATAAAAAGGGTGCTAATTGTGATGGTTTATGTTGCTTTTGTCAACATAGTGACAAACCTCAAACACTAAAGCATTTGCTTATGTACTGTGAACATTTTGAAACTCAAAGAATGCAAATACTGGGAAAATACATATCTTATCCATCATCATTTGTCCGCAAGCTACTATAGTTACGCTGTATATGGAGGCACAGTGACGCCTTAATTCTCTCGTTGGCTCACTTATTAGGCATTGTCCAAACAAAAATAAATGATCTTGAAGATTGTATTACATTTACATACTCTACTTTTTCTATCTAATAATCGATATACGTACCTAATGAATTTCAGGCAAACAAAAGCTATGATATACACTGTATGCTCAGTGTAACCTTTTTACATTGTTTTGATGTTGTCTCATATGATAACCAACCTCATAAGTTGCGCCCTAATATTGTTATGATTCATTAGATTAGTTTTCTAATTCTCATTTACGTGTGTTCCAATGCTGATGTCATTTGTTGTGATGGTTAATTCTGAAATGTTTACTTGGTAAAATGCATTAGTTTTTTATGGAATCAGAATGTGGTTTAGTTACCAGAGGTGCTATTATTGCTTACTTTACAGACTATGAGTTTGGTTTGTAATGGAGTTTACTGTATTTGTTGCTTTTCATTGTGATTTGTACATGTTTGTGTTTTATATTTTTGTAAAGGTGCATGTGCACTAAATACAAATTTAAAAAAATGGGCTTGTTGAGTGGTTCAACAAGACCCTGAAAGGCATTATTCGTGGCTCAGAAGAGCACCTGAGGAGAAAATGGGATGCTCTCCTGCCATAGATTCTCTTCGCCTCCAGGTAGGTCCCACAGAACGGAGTAGGATTTAACCCTTTTGGAGCTTCTGTTTGGACACCCTGTTCGAGGTCCCCTCAGTCTAGTGAAAGAGGGATGAGAAAGCAAATACTCATCCCGACACAAGATTTCGTGCACTATGTACTTGGCCTTTGGTCTAGAATGGCAAAGTACATGGAACAGTCAACCAAGAACCTAAAAGCCAGTCAGGAGCTGATGAAGCACTGGCATGACCAGAAGACCACAGTGACAGTCTATTCTCCAGGCAAGTGGGTGTAGATTATGGAGCATGTCAACCCCAGTGCCCTTCAGGACAAGTGAACTGGGACTTATTGTGTGCTTGAAAAGGTCAGTGAGGTGAATTATCTAATTGATTTAAAAAGGACCCAAACAGATGTGCAGGGTCTTTCATGTCAACCGGCAAAAACCCCATTATAGCCAGGATGACTTGGTCATGGCATTAGTGACTGACGGAGAGACTGAGGAGGAGACCAATCCCCTCCCAGACCACTTGCACACTGAAGCCACAGATGGGTCATCCTTGCAACAGACCTGTCAGAACAGCAACTGACAGACTGTTGCCATTTACTGGGACAGTTTTCTGGTCTGTTTTCTTTGACTCCCGGTCGTGCAGATTGGTGCACCCATTATGTGGACACTGGAGACAGTAAGCAAGTGAAGAGTAGGATTCACCAGATGTCTGATAAGGTCAGGGACACCATCAAGGAGGATGTTTCTAATATGCTGTCCCTTGGAGTGATAGAGCCATCCTACAGTTCCTGGGTTAGCCCATGGAACTGGTCCCTAAATAGAACAGTGGTGGGAAGACCAAAGTATGCTTTTTTGAAGACTACAGGGGGCTCAATTCTGTCACAAAGACAGATGCTCTCCTGTTTCCTCAAGAAGATGAGCTCATTGACAAGCTTGGCGCTGCCAAGTATATGAGTACCTTTGACCTCACTACGGGGTATTGGCAGGTCGGCTTGACAGATGGAGCAAGAGAGAGATCAGCATTCTCAGCCCCAGAAGGACATTATCAGTTCACTGTGATGCCCTTTGGATTGAAGAATGCCCCGGACACTTTTCAGAGAATCGTTAATCCGGTTTTGAATGGTCTGGAAAACTTCAGTGTCACCTATTTAGACGATATTGCTGTGTTCAGCCACACCTGGGAGGATAATTTATCCTACCTGAAACAATTGATTCAGGCACTGCAGAAGGCAGGTCTAACTATCAAGGCCACAAAGTGCCAGATAGCGCCTCTCAAAGCAAAGGTATAGGCTGTGAAGTAATGGGACATCCCCACCACACAGACACAGGTGAGAGCCTTTTCAAGTCTCAACGGGTACTACCGGTTGTTCATCCGGATTGTATGGTACCATTGCCATGCCCCTGAATGATGTAACTTCCAAGAAGATGCCAAAGAAGCTAACTTGGACCAACGCCTGTCAAACCTACTTTCAGTATTTAAAGGATGGATTTTGCAGGGCCCCAGTTCTGGAAGTGCCAGACTACTGTCACAAGTTCATTATCCAGACAGATGCCTGTGATTTTGGGATTGGAGCAGTGTTAGTGCAGCTGAACTCTGGAGGGGTAGAGTAACCTGTCGCTTACATTATCAGGTGGTTAACAAAAAGGGAAAGGAACTGGGCTGTCATAGAAAAGGCAGCATACACAGTGGTGTGGGCCATAAAGAAGCTGAAACCTTACAACTTTGGGTCTCGCTTTATGATCCAGACAGACCACTGGCCTCTACAATGGTTAACGGCCATGTAAATGGAGAACCCTCATTTTTTTCATTGGGCCATATCCCTATAGGGATTAGATATGAAAATCCAGCACAAGCCAGGCTTCCAACATAGAAATGCAAATGGCCTCAGCCGGTACTTTCGCCGTGATGATGAACCAGACCCTCAGTAGGGTGGTATTTCACATGTTGAGGCTGGGAGGCATGTGAGGATGTTGACCATCCACACTGATGTTTTTGGAAATTAAAATGAATGTTGGAAGATCAACCTCCGAAAATGTGTGAGGCCATTCCACACACATTTTCCCTGCTCACCTCACAAAAAGCACATTGTCACGTGTACCTCAGTAGGATGCAGCCTACAGGTGCCGTCCTCTCCTGTCATGTTCAGCTGCGTGGGATGTATTGACCCACTTTGCTGTGCGATGCGGCATCACTCTGACAGTTATGGTGAAAGAAACTTCGACAATGGTTTCAAAACTCTTGTGCATGCAAAAAACCTACAAACACTGCGTCCTGCAACACAACAAAAAGATGGATGTACAACCTGCCACCCATGGTGCATATGTGGTGGCATAGAGCACACCCTGCAGAAAATGTGCCAGTGGGCTCCATGACCAACCAACAGAGGGCAGAGAAAGAAGCAGCGCGTTGCAAATTAAACATCAAAAGGTGCCTATAAATGGCATTCTATTTGTTGCTAAAAACTCCAAATACCTATAACACAACACTTCTCAACATTCAAAATCTTGCTTGTTGCTAAAGTTCATGTAATCTAATGAAGCATTGCGAACATACAAAGTCCTAATGTGAAGAGCAAAACATTTCTTCAGAAAAGCTGGATTGTCTGTAAACTGACAGCCCCTGTCAAAATCTGGGTGCAGTACCTTGGGATACCTGAATGACAGCTGTCAGATGAGTTACTGATGAAACTTCAAAGTGATCTAAACTAAAAAGTCTGCCAGATTAGCAAACATAAAAAGGATTGTGGCTAAAAAGAATACAGATCTCAGTGGCTTTTATCCCCCAGAGGAAAGCTAAGAAAGTAATGTCTTTATGTTTGATGCAAAATGTTTGTTTTTCCTGGATTTTTAATTAAGAATACATTAGCTTGGCTGACCTGTAACCCTTTGGAAGTGGACAACAGGTTTCGCCCAGGGGGAGGGATATCCTCTTTGCAGAATTTCACTCGGAGATTCTAAGTGTGGGTTAACCCAGACTCTTGTCTACAGAAAGAGAATGAACAATAGCAGGCACTTCAGTCCAGGAAACGGAGGTGTGAGAGGGTTGTAAATGACTCCTGGAAGGAACAAACAAGGAGGGGGATGCTCCTGGACTCCAGGGAGAGAAAAAGGGGCATACCATTTGCTGTTAAGCATTAAAAAAGAACATTTTTTAAAGACTCATAACTTGTGATTCAAAATGGTGAAAAATATATCAAGGACATATCTGTTAGTCTAATTTTTGGCTGCACGTTTTAAGAGGTGGCAGAACCATGTAACGTGTTCCGGACAGGAATGGCAATATATGTGGTTTTATGTGAAATTAATTAATCCTAGAATTGTGAAAATGTACACACACACCCTTATGTTAAACACACACATTTATGGAAATTTGCATAAAGTGTGGAAATTGTGTTCCTAGCGAAAAGGACAAAATTCTGTAGACAGGTGGAACAAGACCCCACAGCTGCGTGATTTTGAAGAACAGCTACTACATAAAATATGGCATCTTTGTGTGTGATTTATTTAAAGGTGACCAAGGTAGAAATATGTATTTAGGATGAAATCCGATTTTGTGACCAGTGGCTAAAGGGAGGTCTCTGAGGATTGTAACGCAAACCATAAAATGTGACATCATCCGGCCTTGATCCAATCACTCAAATAGAAGACGGAGATGAAGTTTTGATCCAATCCCAGCTCACAGAGTCAAGCTTAAGTAAGCCAGCCCATACACCCATTTTGTGATGTCATTTGAAAGATAAATAGAGACAGCTGACAACACATAGGGACTGACTGATACATTCCCTTTCCTGATTCTGGCGAAGTACTCTGATCCAGCATTCTACATCCAGCTTTAACATCCTTCCAGATCCAGATGCCAAGACTCTTGCAAGCGGTAGAGAATTATTGACTTTCTGCAAGGCCTAATCCTCAAACTTATTCCCAACCCCCTAGTGAAGCGCTGTGGATGTGAGAAGGCCTTTTGAACTAGTATCCTGAAATTCTCTGGCTTGCTACCACTAGGCTTGCCTGAGGAGCCCGCTATCCAGCTGATGGGAATATCCAAAAATAAGAAGGACAGATTCTGTGCAAATCCAGTGACCGGCATAGCTGATCCAGTACCGTGCCTGATGTGCTGTTCTTCCTAGACTATATCCAATCCATGACCAGAACTGACGGTCCAATTTAATAACTTATTCTGTGAGTATTAATATGAAGAACTGTGACCCATAGTATATTTGCATTGTTTTATCCCTATCTCAAACCCATCCCATTTTTAATTCAGAACCATAGAGTTGCTAGAACTATCTTTGCGCTGACTCTTTTCTCATCTGAACAAGTAGAGTATCCACAACAGGTGGGTTACGCTGATCACATGACTGTAAGGCATTCACTTTTTCATAGTCATTTTCTATTGTAATCAACCCATCTGTCATTTTACAAGTGCATTTCTGTTTTCCATTCTCGTGCCTATTTTACAAAAATGACCTTTACTAAAACCTCTAAAACTCCCTCAGATTTTATGATAGAAACGGAATTTCAACTCCTACTTGTACCTAACATCCCTCGCTAGCCATAGAACCCAAAACCGTTATCGGGAATATCGCATAAAGAAAAGTTTGCCGCAAAATTACATTCTGAGAAATTTTACATGTGTGAAATAGCTTTAATTTATTTCCCAATTAGACTTTGAGATTTCAAAAGTTTTCTTCTGACTAAATCATTGCATGTGATTGTTTGCAACTGTTCAAAGCGGCTCTCATAAGAATTTATTACAATTTAAGTATGTTTAACCACATTTGGTGTTTTTGCTCAGTCAATTCCAAAGACAATTTCAAAGCCATCCTGACAGCTGAAAAGTCAATTCTGTTTTTCTCTTGTGTTTGAAGCGGGAAGGTGGGACTGATATTCTGTTTGATTTGTGCTATTCCTGAATACCTGCTCTCTCCTCCCATCTCTTTAGATTGTCTATTGGGGGTTTGAGGGGGGTTGCAGGGGGAACCTCTAAGCATAGTGCCATCTGTCCAAACCAACACAAAAGTATTCTGTTCTGTGCTGCATTTGTGTTATGCTCATTCCTTGATTCCTAGTGTATTAAAGATACTATTCAGTATTCTGTCACCCCATTGGTGATTGTTGTTTACCTATTAAAATATATTGTGATTACATTTTAAATAAATATGTACCTTTGCAAACTAGCCTGATTCCTAGTTCAGTGTGACCAGGGGGGTCTAATGAGAAGGGTGTGATATGAGTGGTATATCGTTCAGAATATTGAACTTATAGATAAAAATAAATAAGGGTTTAAATTGCGCACTACACGCTGGGCGTGACTTGGGTGTATGCCAGATTGAAAACACTTACAGCTGGAGTGTTACAGCTACCGGTACATCAAAAGCTGACACCTTCCTCCGGCCATGGGCAGCCTAATTAAAATTTCAAATGCTCCATGGAACTGCCTTCCTATTGTCGAAACTGTTGGTGGCATTGCATAATAATAAGAGTTAATTGGAAGAGGCCTGTTTCAGGCTTTATCGCAGAATGGACAAGTGGAAGGCAGGACTAATACCTCTTGGATATGAAATGTTTCATCTTGAAGGTAGTTCCCACCCCTCTGTATGAAGGACAGTGAATGGCATGTCCGGGTTCACTATTTACCATAGGCAGCCCCTGCAGAGTGGACCCCTTTCAGAGGGATGAAGTATGTGATTTGAGGAAGACAGAAGTTTGTTCTCAACGCAAACTTCAAGGGAGACCTGCGCTTTGATCAAGAGCTGCAGATGGCTCAGTTAACCAGAGAGACACTTAGGAGTACTTGTTGTCACCTCGTACCTTTCCTGTTGCAAAGTACTTGGGTCCTGACCTCATGCGTAACAGAAGATTGTTGGTAGGGACCCAGAATTGGTTCTTGAAGGTAGGCTTAGCCTGCACCAATCACTGGGTCCCATTTGGCTTTGAAAGAGGGCTGAGCTCGTACCTTAGCAGATCATCCGACAACTTTGACAGGAGTAAGAAGGAGCACTCATTTGGACCTTGGCTGAAGGTACAGACTGCCTTACTTCTTCCCTCAGTCAAGGAAGGCCAGGATTTCCAAGAGGGAAGCAACATCCCTTTCCTACACATCTCCCAGGGAACAGAGGGAGATACTAGACTCAGAGGACCCATCCAGCAGCTGCAGAACTGGTACCCAGCCAGCACACAGCGTGCCCTGCTAGGTTTTGCCAGCAAAATTCCTAGGTGGGAAGTGCCAGAGTCTCTGAACAAAGGACAAGGCCATTGCCTGCAAACACTCTCCTCAGCTTTGGGCCGTCCACCTTAAAGGACAAAACAAGCCCTCCAAAGAAGCTAGGAGGAGTGTAACAAAAAGTGTCAATTATAGAAGCACGTCTGCTACCAATAGTTGAAAGTTCTCTGGTGAATGGTGAACTTGGTTGAACTACCATAGATGGAAAAGAGTTGACAAAGTTATAGTAATGGATGTTATGTGGATGGGTCTAAGGAACTTTGATAAAGATGTGTGGAGAATTTGTGTCAGATTTTAAAGGTTTGCAAAAACCAATAAAATAAAAAATAAAATAAAAAAAACAAGTGTCAACTAGTGCCCGTCTTTTAAAGACATATTTGAGACAATCAAGCCCTTGAACCATGACCAGCTGCTCCACTGACTGTTGTCACGTTGCAATCACTAAAGCCGTCTGAGACGCCTCAACCAGCACTCCAGATCTGCCAACCAGCACAGGGACAACGATTCTTTACCCTGAGCCGCCATGTAGGCCAGCCTGCAGCCATCCGTCCAGCCTTACTTGTCGAACTGCCTGCCACCTGATTCCCGCAGCTGTCTCCCATCTTGAAACTCTGTCGCAGGAACTGCAAATTATCCAGGAACTCACTCAATGCTGTCGAGCCTCAAGATCATCCATCTTAAGCACAAGGGACATTGTGGTTCTCCCCCCTGGTCCTTCTCTGTAGGCCCCTTGTGATATTTACGACCCCTTGCTCCCTTGGTGCTGAAACCAAATAACCATGAACAGTTAAGAATGATTGCTTTACCACCTACCCTCCTGTCAGTATCCAGAGTGCATCACTTTCCTTTGTGAAACTGTCTGTCCTCTGTGTTTCATTACAGGGTGGGTGTATTTTGTAGTGTGCTAGAACTGTCTGTTGCAATAATAATAGAGTCGATATTTGTATACAACATTATACAAAATGTGGTCTCAGGGGGATAGCTCAAGGGCAATGTGCTCACGACACGGAACAACACAGGTTCGATCCCCAGGTCCGCGCTTAGAAACCTCTGGGTATTAAGCGTGTTATAAATAACCTATGATTATCATCAACCTTGACTGGACAGTCCCTTTTATCATTGGGTAAAAATTGTATATTCGCTGTGTTGCAACGATCCTCATCCTTGCAGAGATAAGCCTGCCTAACCGTCTACGTTACCAAATTTGGACAAGGAAGTTTATAATTTACTTGAGTTCCAATCTGTTTGGATCTATTCTGGTGTACTAGAGGGGTGGGTGCTGATTGAAGGATTAGAAACCAATATTCATCCGTGGACCACTAATGCCCCGGAAGTTGATTTGTCACAGCCATATAGTTCATTGGCAGGCCCATACATTGTGCGCTGTAATTGGCAGATAATAATTCCTGTGGTATATCAAAAAGGGGCTCCTTATAGGCGTCATTTCGTGGCTGAAGCAAACGTTTACATGTACAAGGTTGATTTTTAGGAAAGCCTTTGTGTGGCAGCGCACATCTAGGTTGAGGTGACATCCGCTGCCTTTGACAGAGACCAAAGTGGACAATACATGGGTCCCACTATCATGGACTCTTCCAAAAACACTCTTGGGACTCATAATACTCCCAACCCCTTTACCCCGCACTCCCAACACCGTCTTCTATCCATTGTACACAGCTCAGGAACACCAGTGGTATTTTTTAAATGTCCACTCTTTTAGACGACTTTCGATTTAGTCTCACAGTATGTCATGTAGTGTGGATTGCATATTATGCATCTGCAATAGAATGAGCTACATGACATGCTTGTGAGCTTAAAAAAACACGAACTTTGGTGTCATGCGAAGGACAATGCACAAGACTAAGATGACAGTGCAAGTAACAGCCCGCAACCCCTTGCTTTCATTATATATCATACACTAGCACACACTGTAATTGACATACAAAGAGGATTGCACTATTAGATGACCCGGTAGTAACGTGCACAATATGCCGTATGGCAGTGGGTAACTATCTATGTGTGAGTTATCGTTCCTTTCCCAGTGGTACACATTTTCAATTATTAAACACAATTATGTTTCTTGCCATTGCCGATAATGTTCCCAGCAAGTACTCACGGATTCATACGAAGATCTTATTCAAAGTGGAATATGATGCAGGAGAATACGGCTAACAAGCAACCTCAGAGCAAGGGGCATATTATATCAAATGTACCTTCCCTAAATCCTAGGTAAGGAAACTCCTTAATCAAATCAAATATTCAATATATTGACCATTATTGTAATTTTAGTCCATAGCGCTATTGTTGCTTAAAATAGACACGATGAGATGACTATTGTGTAAATAAATTGGCTGTACTGAGCATTCATAACATTATTTCTTAAGCAAACCCGGCAAGCAGACAGCGATGTTCCTTTCCTGTCACAAGCCCTATTTGCGTTTAGAGAAATTACTGCAAGAGCGAGAAGAGGGGTTTATGGCAATCCAATATATTCTTTAAATTACCGGAGGCAATCCTTTGAAAAAGCCTGCTTCATCATCATTTATGGCTCGTGGCGCCCACATCCGCAGCAAAACCTGCTGATGTGTCTGTTGATATTTGTGTCCATGTTGGGAAGCACATTTGATCGGACATGTTTGATGTGGTGTATTCGACTCGTGCTGTTTGATAACAAAATGTTTTGATTACGTTGGAAAGAAAGCCACACAGGACTGAAATGTCAACTACCTGATAATACTATCAATGCAGAAGGGCATGGGAGTACTTCAAGGGAATACAGGAAAATAAAATTAAAGTGTTGTAGCGAAATGTCACACATACTCAAAGCGTTGCTGTTTCAGCCAGGATTTGTTATTGACTCTGTGAAAGGGCCTGATTCACAGACGCGTTTTATAGTGGTGTAATGCCATTAAAAAACGCCGTGTGAATCAGGTCCCCTGTGGGATTTACTTCGTCGTGTTTGTTTTTTTCTTTTTTTCGTCTTCTACAATTGCTACAACATTTAAGAAAATAATGTTTTGCTACATAATCGGTAGTTAAAAAGACTATGGGCCTCATTATACGTATGGAGCTAAGGCAACAACGGTGCTAGTAGCGCTACCGGCACCATTGCTACCATACCGCCATACTACGAGTTCTGTTCGCAGGTGCCCTCGCAGCCACCAGGTCTGACCTGATGGCCGTACCGGCACCCGCGCGCAGAACATGACAGTAGCACCTGTACCGTTATTAACGGTACCGGTGCTACCACCCTGCCCATTCCCATTGAGTCCTATGGGGCTTAAATGGGAATGAAGAATAGTTTTTTCTGCCGCCCAGAAAAGGGCAATTACCGGGTCCGACAAGGTCGTAATGGCCCGGTAATTGCTGTTTTCTGGGCGCCAAAAGAAAAATACCAGCGTCAGCTACCGCCAGACTCATAATGAGGCCATATATATTGGTGTAGGGGGCGGAGAGGTTGTACAGCGAAGCATGAACCCTTCTCACCAGGAACACCATGGAACAAATATTCGAGGAACACACATGCAATTCAGAAAAAAACACAAGACCCTCTTCTTCAAGGACCACCGGACTCCTGCAGCGTAGACACCCCAAATCTCACCCTCTGGCTGACCCCTGCCTGACATCTAATTACTGCTCCAAGACATCCTGTCATTCGCGCCCCATTCCATGAATTCCTTGATACCAATTTCTGATAGTTCTGCGTTCATTGAATAGCCAAAATAAAATAAATAAATCAAGCAATTGTATACAGTTCTATTCACATGGTTGATACTTTATAGAGCTCGACTTCAAATGAGCGCAAACTGCCTGCAAGTGGAACACTTACGTTTGTACTTATGTACTGTTAAGGTATTCAATCAGGTGACACAATCCTTGGTCTCAGGCTAGAATGTAGCGCACAACTGAGGTGCCTTTCACTTTATTTTATGCAGATTCAATTTGAGATGGTACACGACTCGTATCACACCCCCTTTTTAAAATACCCTGGGTCACGATGGACCATGAACCAGGCCGGTTGGTGAAAATAAAATATTTATTTATTTATAAAATTCAAAAGAAATCATATAATTTTTAATATGGGCAGCAATCACCAATGGGGTGATAATTACAATGAAAATGGAAGCAATGTACGTGGTTAACCTTTTAGTAGAACATATACAAAGCACAGTGGAATAGGAGAACTTTTTGAATTAGGATCGATAGCACCCAAGTGAAGGTTTCCCCCTGCAATGCTCCCTTAACCCACAAATAATTGAATTCTGGATAGAAACAAGCAGCAGGTAGTCAGGGATAAGAGATAGAAAACAGAATCAGAATCAAACCTTCCCTCACAAAATAAGAGGGAAAAACCCTTTGCAAAGGCCTAAAATAACACTCGAATTTTGATAAATAATTAATGATATATGTTTTGAAATAATGCTATGCATATGTTTTATCAGTGTATCAGGGATGTTATATCACTAGCAACCATCAGGTAAGGTATCACAAAAGCATACAGTTCACAAAACAGATTTGAAATTGAAAACCCAGTGCAGCCTAATCACTCGTTGGAAAGTTGCATTTTTACACAGAAGCAGTTTTTAAATGCAAAAACATTTAAAAAAAAAAACGGGTGAAAAACACTGAATTGGGATGCAGTTTTTTGGGCTGGCCGATAGATGTATATTGCAGGGACAATATAGAGGTGAAGGAGGAGTATGGGTGGTGAATTGAGAGGGATTGAGAAGGTAGAATGAGGTTCGTTTTTTAGGAAAATAGAGCAGTTAAAAACAAGAAAATCGGTTTTGAAAGAAAGGCAAATTTAACTTAAACTAAATTATCTAGGCTATATTGTTAAGGAGAGACACAGTAAGCTCCAAAGTTGATTTGCGAGGTCAACCTTGTCACCCCAGCATTCAACCTTAACTGGAAATTAGTTTGATTACTCAAAATATGACTAAGGGCTTATGATATACACCAGACAAAATTAATAGAGAGATGGCGCTAGCACTTATAAATCAAGGACAGGGTGCACAGAGAATTCTAACGGTTTTAACAAGTTAACAGGGAAAGATAGGATTGCTTAGAGAGTAGGATAGCGACAAAAGGGTCAAGACAAGGTAGGCTATGTGTTTCTATGGGGTGGGGATTGATACTCACAGTCCACGCTTAAGTGTAGGGATTTTGGACAGTCAACAGGGTCTGATTACAAAAGATTCTGGTCAAGGGATAACGGGCTCTCCTGGCAAAAGACAGCTGGGCAAAGGTCTGGATGACACAGGTACTGCTGGATGCAGTCAGTGGGCAAGCAGTTAGTGGGCAGCAAGCCGGTTTGGTTTCAGAATGCCTAAGGTACCACAGCTTTCCCCTTTTTAATGGTATTCAGTGGGTTTTTCTGGATCAATGGCCTTGCTGGGAGAAAAACAGCTATGCTTTGGCCTTGCTGGAGTAGGACTCAGCTATGCTTTGGCTTTGCAGTAAAATCTGGAATCAGGAAGATGAATGTAGCAGATCAGGAACACAGCGCAGGAATTCAGGAGAGAGTCTGTGTTGGAGCTCTGTCGACCACTCTTATTTATAGAGCATGGTGACATCACAGAATTATTTGTGGGCAGGATTGAGCTAGGCCTACATCCAACAAGCAGATATGACAATCAATGTTGGTTGCCTCCTCAAGGAGGAGTCCCAGTTTATGAGGTTGCATTTTATGAGGTAAAAAGCTATACCACAGTCCTTTTTGCCAAAAATCAGTCATAACCTAATTTACACATTGATACATTTGTGGCACTTTAACCAATCACATGGGCAGATTACATATTGTAGGTAGAGCATTGCAGTCCAATCCTCACAATGGTAGGACCTTGTTTCGCCCTTCTACCAGTGTTTTGCCCTTATCAGTGAGAATTATATTACTTAAAATTCTACAACTTTACATATTTATATAGATTATTATTAGGCATCCATGTATTACATTTTACAATGGCACCCCGTACCCTTTACTCAGAATATCCACTTCTTTGCCATTTCTATTCCCAACATGGCTGTGAAGGCTACCATGTCTTAAATGAAAACCCACACAATTACGTTAAAGCTGTTAATTTTTTACACTTCTGCAAAGTCCGGTTGCAAAGATAAAAATCTTACAAGTTTTATTTATAAAATAGTCTTTGGAAACAAATGTTCAGTATTGTTTCCCATATATGGGCATAGCTTCCAAGCTACCCCCTCAATCCAGAGTTGTCACAGAGATTTCCTTTGAAGCTTCCTGTAGAGGTCACAAGTGGGTGTGATTTTTCACTTTGCACATCCGTGTCCATTGTAAGATGGCTCAGCCCAGAACCAAGTCTGATTAGTATGTGAAGTTTCTTTGTCTTGGTCAGTCAAAGTTTTCCAACCTAGCAATTATCACATTTGGGCCCTGGAAGATTATGGTGGCTCCATTTTGGGGAAGGTGAAAAAGAAAAGAATGCAGGACTCTTTAATAATATTGCATATTCACACACTGAATGTGAAGCCCATGGGCTATATTATTAAACATACACACATCTTGATGGCGCTGAGTCCTGCATTCTTTTCTTTTTCATACTGTTTATGGTGACGGTTAGGCTTTTTTTACCGTCTGGATACAGTGACCCGCGACATCCCTGAACGTACTTTATGGTTTCAAAGATACTGCACCGCATTCTCATCCAAAATCGATATTAATCCAAGGGATTGAAAGGTGTCGCCCGTCAGAGCAGATCACATTAAAGCCACGTTTTTCAGTTCCATTTTGGGGAAGCCTTAGCTCTGACCAACAGGAAAAACCTGTTTGTGTAGCTTGCAAAATCCAACCCATGCAGTTTAACAGTTTTATTTTCTTTTATTTTGTCCTGGATCAAAACAAACCTGTTGGATAAAACATCCCCTATATATTCCACAACAACAAACCCCTTTACATTGCTAGACACAGACAAGGTTTTGTTCAACATGGTACTTTCAAACAGGCATTTTCTTCTTTAGTTTGCAAAGGCCCATTTTGACACATGTGGTGAAAGCTGGCATATTCCTTTCAAATTCGGTTTTGCCCTTCCATCTGGATTCCCACATCATTTTGCAGTCATAGTTAGTTCCTTGATACAGCAATTTAGCTTGAACCACATATGCACTGAAATTGACATAGCTCAGAGCTGGAGTCTCTTTGAATTACTGTTCTTTGACCCTTTGTAACTCAAAAAGTACAGCATTTTTCCGTATGGCTGAAGGAAAGCTTTTGTTGTTTTCCCAGCCTTGCTCTGACACAGCCTGACATTCAGAGGTCATGCTCTCTTCTGCTGAAGCACTGTGGGGATATGAATGGGCATGGCAGGGCCTTATTAATAACAGTAGTTTGATGAGGAATCACACCCCACACAATCAAGCTGCCTCCACCAGGTCTTGTGCGGCATCCCAGCATGTGCGCATAGGCACATGAATATGCCATGGGCACTGCAGGCAAGGCAGAGAGTGTGCCAGAAATTCCATGCAGTTGGACATTTTCCACGGGTCCTGGGAGCCATCGACTGCACCCATGTAGTGCTGCAACTCCCCCAAGATGCACTGCACATTATTTCACAACAGGAAACATTAGCATTCCATAAATGTGCAGGTGATCTGTGATGCCAAGGGACACCTTATGCATGTGAATGCCAACTGCTGAGGATGCACACATGATAGCTACATCTTGCTTGATTCAATTATATATAAGGCCCTGTCATCTGGAACCTTTGGCAACACCAGGCTCATCGGTGAGTATCAACTGTCACGCACACACAAGCAGTCACATGACCCAGGGAAACACAACAAATGACACCACATTTAATGATTCAACATCACCATAACAATTTCATAAAGGCATCAATTGATCCTGGACCTAGGTTCAGGAAGCAACAGAGAGCCTCACAATCATAGGGGTATCAACACAGTAAGGGAAGCAGAGAAAAAGGGAGCAGGGAGCATTCACGAGAGTTTGAGGGTGGGCAATCGGCATCAAGGGAGTCGAAAGCATTATTATATCCTAAACTCACAAAGTGATGGGTTAAGTCTGATGTTGATGTGGAGGAGGTTCCAGAGTCTTGGAGCATAGAAAGAGAAGACCTGTCTACTGGTTCCTGCTTTCTTTCACCATGGAATCTGTCCATTACCCCACTTCTAGTGGATTCAAGGCCTCTGGAGATGGCAAGTTATTCAGTAAGGTAGCTTGGGGGCTTCATGGTTACAGCCGTCTAGGTGATGGAACAGTATGTGAACATGGTATGTGCCTCCAGCGCGAGCCACATTAGCTTGATGATGGTTGGAGTGGTGTGAGTGAATTTGTGGAGTCCATTGATGAATTTTGCTCCGGCATGCATGACACATCTCAGGGGTAACAGCATAGTTGTATGAAGCCTTTCCAAAAGAGCAATACCACCAACCAGCTGTGAGAAGACCAAGGCTTGGCCAGCAGATCTGAAGAGTTTGTTATCTGGGATGAAGGTATTCATTTTACACATGAGAGAAATTACCTACCAAGACTCTTGTGTCTCCCTTGCTATGCAGTTTGAATGTGAGTTGTCTGTTGATGTTTCACCCAAGATACTTGGCACAGGTGTCCAGCTGTGGCGTGACACCCTTGAGGTTCATAGCAGAGAGTCAGTTCTGGATGTCATGTTATTTGGTGTTTTTGTTCGGCTTCAAGAAATCTGTCTTTGAGGGGTTGACTATCAGGTAAGCACTGGAAATCCAGGACTGGATCTATGTTAGGCAGACCTTGAGTCTGTGCATGTATGTGATGGTTCATAGCTTGAGTTATATCTGTGTGTCATCTGCATATTGGTGAATTTGGATGTTGTGTGGAGTGATCAGTGTTCCGATTGTTCCATGTAAAGATTGAAGTTCACATGCTACAGGATGGAACACCACAGGAGATGGGTAGAGTTGTTGATGTTGAAGAAGGTAGGATTTACGCAGCTGAGGATGATCTTGCAGATCACCATACAGATTTTTAGATTGTCAGTAAGTGTGTGGTGGTCTACTGTGTCAAATGCTGCTGAGAGGACAAGGAGATCTAAGAGGCAAGTAAGAACATCATTGATATGTCCAAGGGAATTGCTGATCACCTTGATGCTAGATGTCAGACACTTCAGTGCTGCATCAAGATCTGAAGCCAGATTGGTAGGACTGAAGGAGGTCCTTGGCTTTGCTGTGTTGGAGGAGGTGTGTGGCTACTGCTTCATCAAGGATCTTACCTAGTAAGGGAAGATGGGGGATGAGGTGCTATTTGCTGAGATTGGCTGGGTTCATTGGTGCTTCCTCAAGATGTGGGAGGATTTGTCCAGTCTTGAGGGGTCGAGCGAAAGTAGCAGTTGATAGGTAAGGGTGAAGTGCTACAGTTAGAAAGCTCTTGAGCACGCATGCAGAGAGGATGTTGTCTGTATATTATATGGCCTTGAGTGATGCTAATGTATCAGTGAGGGCCTATGTAGTTAGTGGTTTGAAAGTTGACCAGGTAGTTGTGGTATTGTGAAATTAGATGTGACGTATGCTGTCATTCGTGGCGTTGGTGTCTATGTATTGGTGGATCATGGCAACCTTGTTGCTGAAGAAAGAGTATATGGTAGAGGATCATTTGATGTAGTGTGCTATGGGTAGGTCAGCCACAGAGTTGATGCAGTGCCTGATAGCTCAGAAGACTGCTCTGCTTCCATATTTAACCTTGGCTATGCTGTTTTGGTAGGAGTTTCCCTTAGCAGGGTCAATAAATCATCTGAGTGCAGCGTGGAGTTCCTTGAGCAGGCTGAGGTTGGATGTGCAGATGCATACTTTGCCAATGTGATATGTGTACACTGATTTTTACTCTGTTGATTTTGAGTTCTGAGTGTACCAGGGTACTGAAGGTCGAATGTTGCATGGTGCGCCCATTCACTGTGGCATAGTGGTTGATTTAGTTTGTGAGGGTTGTGTTGAGTTCTCAGAGAAGTGAGTAGCAGTCCTCTTCTGTCAGAGGTAGATCAGGCCATATGATATGGTTTTTTTTGAGGTCTTCCTTGAGAGCGGCCACTGAGAAGTTCATGAAGGACCTGCAGGCATGTTTGCAGGGTAACCAATGGGTATGGCTGAGAGGTGTTGACTGACTGATGTCAAACTGGATTGCCCAATGGGGCGGACGTCTACTGGAAAAGGGGAGCTGTGATATGGGGTTGCATGGCATTGGTGACGCAGTTGAGAATATTACCCTTCATGTGACCTATGTCTGCTCTGTGAGGTTCAGTGTGTCGAGTAGGCGGGGAAACCTTCCTTCATTGACTTGTTTGCTGGGTTGCCAGGGATGTTGAAGTTGCAGAGGTAGATATGGTTGGCATGTGTGAGAGATACAGTGTTCAACAAATCCTTGAAGTAGTTCGTGAATGAGGCGTTGGACTTTGGTGGTCTGTAGATGAGATGAAAAGTGACTGTGTCTGCAGGGGAGAGCAGGAAGTGGCATGATAGTTCAACAAAAGAGCCAACTGTGGCAGCCTTCTGTTGGGTGAATGCCCATGCTGCTCATGAATGATGGTGAGCCCTTCACTGACCTTGTTTGGAAGGTCCAGTTACACAAATCTGCAGCTGTTGGGGTTGAGGACATATAGGATGTGGGTGGAGGGGGATGTAATCCATGTCTCAGTAATGAAGATGTCATCCAAGTCATGTGTGTTGATGAGGTTGGCGATATCAGCTGCTTTGTTGATTGCTGAGCGGACATTTGTGCCACTACTACTTTTCATGCAGTGGTGGATGATGGAGTGGTGATGGGGTGTGCATTAACGTGGTTGAGACTGCTGTGATGTGGTGTCCGTGATGTTGCTGCTGAGCGGCATGGTTGGTGATGAGTGGTGATGGCAGGGATGTTCTGATGGGAGAGAGGGGTAAAACAAATATACATAAATGATCCCGTCAATTATCTTTTTCTCCTTTGCAAGGGACAGTGCCTAGCCGCATTCACCATTCCTGTTGATACCGATCAGATACTCAGTCACGACAGGTAAGGCATCCTACAGCACAGCACACATAGCTACCAGGGGCATAGTGGAGCACACATTCAGAATGCTTCAGTCACACTTAAGTGACGCTTCTGCTCCCTTGACCACTCAGGTGGCATATTGCTATACACCCCCCCCCCCTGTAGTATGCAAAACCATTGTGGCATGTCGTGTCGTGCATAATATTGACACACATCCTGGCATAGCTCTAAAGGCACAGGAGGGCTTCTGCCATCATCCTTGCCCCACCCATTCCATTGGCAGGCCAAAGGGTACAGGGACTGGACACACACAACCACATCCCTGCTGGCCTTCAATGATGCAATAGGGCTGATCCAGCTTGCCCATAACAACACCCAAGAATGTGTCTAATGGATTGGCAACACTGTGTGCCCCATAACATCAATAGTACACAGTCAACTCATTGACATCCTTCACATTAAGTGCAGAAGCCACATCCACACTTATGTCAAGTTGGAAGAAAAGTGTCCATGTCACATGCTCAACATTCTTGATATTGCAAAGCCAGTCTACACAATCTGCCTCCTAACCCTCATACTTCATCAATTCCTTCAGGGTTGAGCAGACAAAGCATTAATAGATGTGACTCTGCATCAATGTTTGCTGCCTTGGAAAATCTGCTGTCTACTCGCCTCACTCGATCAGATTTCACCCTGTCTCATCTTAATTCACATGATATTGCCATGGCTGCCCATGCTGTTGCTCTCAAATTATTGGATCATGCAGTCTTGGCCCTAGCTGATCTAGTGAAAAATATTGGCCAACACCTAAACCACCTAACATTGATTTCAACTGCCCCTGCTAAATTCAAGTCTTCCGCACAGGCTAATGTAGCAATGCATCAACCAGTGGTGCCTCAGGAGGCTATTGAAGTTCAGAAAGTTAACAAATTCAACACTGGTCCGTTCCAGAAAAAAAGGAAAGTTATCTGTCAAGCAATTAAATATGCAAACAAAAGGCCAAATGCATTAAAGCCTGGGCTAGCCCCCAACTCTAGTCACAACATCAGCACATTGGCTGGACAGGGTACTTCGACACCTTTGATTGCCAACCCTACCGTCACCCACTTTTCTTGGACCCCAGTACCAAATACTGTACCCAACATAGCCACACTGGGACCTCAAGTTGTTCCTCCTCAGGCGATGCCCTGTAATGGTGTTCCATCTCATCTGGTCAACCTCGTGGCTCCTAATGTTGATATCACTGAGATCACTACTCCATATCTTGTCAAATACGTGAGTAAGAGTACCTGTGCTGTCCAGGCTTCTTTTTGTATTTCAGATATGAAATCTCCACGGAGCGACTCTACTGCAGTGCCTTCTGCTGCTGGCATAGTAGACTCTAAGCCTCTGAGGGGCGTCTACTCTATCTACTGTTGGCTCCAAGAAAAGGGGCCGGGCGCCAAATCCTCTGAAGGATGAGGGGAGACAATGTATGGTGAAAGACTTTACTCCTGTGTATAATCTAAAACACTTGTTTGCTGTCCCTATGACTATACCTCCTCCTAACGCCCCTGCTGGCCCAGCAGTCAGCTCTGCATCTATATCAGTTGACCCCTCCTCAGTTACATCTACTAAGAATGAAATAGGGTCTAATAAGGCCAGACCTTTTACAGGCCCTCCTGAAAGGGTGCTGAAAATTAGGAGCCTCTTCTGCAGAGATCGATCTAACTTTCTGAATCGGTCCCAAATATTGGTGTTGTTCCATTCAATGATCCCGCTCCATTCTATCAGTAGCAATGATATCAAGGCTGTACTTCAATGTGAGGGTGCCGATTATTGCACCCCTTTTGTTGACCTATCTTTGAACTCCATGGTTGACTATGTCATTGATCATTCACAATAGTTTTTCAGAGTTGGCTATGTATGTGTTGCTGTGAGCTATAACATCCTTCCATATCTGACGCATGGGAGGGGTCCGATGGGTGGGCCTAAACCCATAAACAGCAAAAAGCATAAAAGAGTCCATGCCTTTCAATCCATTGGGCACTATCCAAGCCCAACCCTGTCATAACTAACATCCTACAGGGCTGTGGGTTGCTCAATATCGATATGACACCCAGCTCATTTTCAGGCTACCCTCGGCCGCCTCCTCTCCATCCATCATCTCTTACTGTCTGTCTGCTATCCAGGAGTGGTGTGCCGCCAATAATGTCTGCCTTAATGTTAGTAAGACTGAGATCCTCTTCACCGGCACACCCACTCCCTTCTTCCCTGTAGCTCTCTGGCCGGCCTCTCTTGGCCAACTTCCTGCTCCCACCTGCAAGGCTAAAAACCTCGGGGTCATCATCACTCCACACTCTCCTTCTCTCCTCACATCTCTGATGTCTCTAAGAAGTCACACTACCAGCTGCACCTCTTGAGAGGTATTCTCCCTTTCCTCTCTTCCCCCAGAATCTCACTGTCTCCAGAGCTCTGGTTCTCTCTAGGCTGGACTATTGCAACAGCCTCTTTCTAAATCTGCCTGCTTCTACTCTCCACCCTCTGCAACTTATCCAGAACAGGATTGCAAGACTTGTCCTTGGCTTCATGCCCAGGGATCGTATCTCTCCAGGACTGAAATCTCTGCACTGGCTCCCAGTGTCCACAAGGATTAAGTTAAAAACCTTCTGCATTGTCCACAAGTCCTTCTGGTCTCACACCTGCACTGCCCTCCTGGCAACCCCTGCACTTGGGTACTGTTTCTGTATCCCTACAGTACCCCTCCCAGCCTGTGACACCTGTTGTCTGCACTTATCCATGCACTTGCCACATGCTGGCTGCTACCTACTTACTGTTATCATCTTTGCCATGTACTGCACTGTGCCTGTCCCCTTTCCATGCACTTGTGCGATCTGAATGAAACCTGGCCAAGTAGGATCGTTGTCCGTCCTCCCTTTTTTCCCCACCCTTGCCTCGTTGCGCCTTGAAACACTTGTGTATAGGCGCGTTATAAATGCCATATCATATCATATCATATCATATGGCGGAGGTAGCTGTTGGTACTGCCAACGAGGATACCCACTGAGAGTGGGTTGTAGGGATGGTTCAACAGAAAAACCTGAGGCAGCCCCAACCACTCCTCTTTTTTCATAAACTGGAACACTAGGGGGTAGAAAGTTCTGTTTGAAGACGATGGTCTGTTTGGGCATGTGGATTGTTTTAGTGTATTGGCTCTGCCGGAGACCTGGATGGTGGACCGGTTGGTGTTAGACAGGTGGGAATACTTCATAAGCCTGCAATCAAAGGGAATTTGGGCAGGCCAAAGTGCGGTTTGATCTTGAGTGCTAAAAAACCTTTGCAACTGACCGAGATCCAATGTGACTCACCAAATACCTGATTGGTCGGCTGTCTGGGATCAACTCGCTTGGGGCACAGGATATTTTGTTTGTTACCATATACGATCCTCCATATGCTATCCACCATAGCGCTATAATGAAAGATCTGCTGGAGTGGCTCAACTCTGAGACCAATGTTCTTACAACTATTTTGGTTGGGGATTTCAACTCTAGGATTCCCAGCAATCAAGATTCTGAGACTGGGAACAAGGAAGTACACTATACCGGACCAGGGCGTTGGTCTAGACTCGATCGTAGCTGTCCCAGTAGTTTGTGTTGGACAACTTATCTGTCTTGATGGGGCTTTGTTATGGTGAATAGGTATCTTCCTTTCCACTGTCCACCATAGTTTACGCAGTGCTCTCTTTCCTGATGCAGCATTATCGATTATGTATTTGTGGCCAACGATCCATCATTTGTAATCGATAGGGGCATCCACCATCATTTGGGGAGCAACCACTTTCCTGTCATCTTATCTCAAGACATGAAGTGTCCCAGCTATAATGACGTAACACAGGGTCTGTAACCCTCAATCGAGCAATGACCAGAGTGGGTTGGAATCCCACTAGAATCGAGGCTGCAACAGTAACTGCATGTAGGGGCTTCTCTGATTTTCCAACAATGGGGCCCGTTTCTTCCCTGGGGGAAGACGTAGCAGTGGGTCTCGGGAAAATAACACAATTTGAGGGCCTTATTTCTCAGGTCTCTGAGAGTATCCCAATGGTCAATAAGGGTTATAATGGGAGCGAGGTTGGCCCTGTTAAACTGCACAGTCACTGCTATGACAGAATCATCTGCAACAAAAAGAGATTGATTCGCAAAGAGCTGTGGAAATTGTCGCAGGAGGGGGCTGACCCAGAGTCGCAGCCTAAAGGCAGGAGGATGACTAAGGCCACCTATTGTAAGTGTGATTAGACTCCACACGTATTATAGAGAATGCCAAAAGTGGTGCAGTTTGGTGATGACAACAATTAACAATGATTAGAGAAAATTCTGGCAGATTCTTAATGGCCAAAACTCTCCTCTATCAGACTTTAACAGCATTACTGATTCTGAATGGATCACCTACATTACATCTACCCTGGGACACTCTCAACTGATTCAGTTCTCTGTCTCTAGGGAGATGGGGCACTGGAAGTTTAGGAAAGACATACAGGAGGTTGCTGTGTTCATTGGTGCAAGCAAATCCTGCAGAGCACCGTGTCTGGAAAGCCTTTGCAATTTGATCCTTAAGGCCGATAACTCCCTCTGGGCTAGGGTCCTTCAGCATCTATTTAGCTCTATTGCAATTACCCAGGTCCCTCCCTGCTCTTGGCATGACAGCATCCTGGTTCTGGTTTATTAGAATTGTGCTCCTGCTGATCCCCGCAATCGTTGTCTTCTGGCCATGTTGGACACCTCGTCCAAGATCTTTCTGTGGATTCTATTGGACGAGCTGACCAACTCGGCAAAGGCTGGTAATATCATTCGCTGGAACCAAACTGGTTTCTGAAAGGGCTGCTTGACATCTGTCAACATCCTGGTACTTTCAAACATTATTGAGCAAGGTCAGATGATTTGCAAGAGACCCATGCACCCCATTTGTGGATTAGAGTGCTGCATTTGATTGGTTTGATCACGTCAGGCTGTGGGGGAAGCTGGAGAGTCAGGGGATACCGTCAGGTTTGTTAAAGATGATTATGTTGTTGCATGCTGAGGCCTGTGTTAAAATAAGGCTGGAGGGTCATGGGGGAACTTTGGATTCTCATGGATGTTGGCCTGAAGCAGAGCTGCATCTTGGCCCCAATCATTTTCAACCTATGCCTCTGTGATATGGGGCTAGCTTTGGCTGATCCTAAATGCTGCCTGCCCAAGCTTGGCGATACAGTGGTACTGTGGATGGGGTATGCAGACAACATTGTCATCTCGGACCTTGTGCCAGGTGGCCTCAAAACCTCATTGGATAACCTCAACTCTTACTCGGCCCTGAATTCTCTGAGGGTAAATACTGCTAAAACCAAGATCATGGTCCTTGAGATTTCTCGCAGACAAAGTTAAAATAAATTGGAACTTGAAGGCAACCCCAATTGAGGTTGTGAGCCAGTATGTTTATCTTGGCATTGTTCTTGAAGCTAATCCCAGAGGCACGTCCCACCTGAGCAGTTTAAAGGTGCGTTCTGCTTGAACCTTGGGGGCCGTTTGTTCAGTTGCGAACTGGGGGAGGTTACAAATTGTTTACTGCAAAAATGGTTTCCTTCCTTTGTTATGTAGCTGAGGTCTGGGGCTTGGGCACAATGGGGGTCCTAACCAAAATTGAAATCATGCTTCTCAGGCGTCTCTTGAGACTGCCGTCTTATGTCCCAGCTGATATGATTGCCTTGGAGTTTGATCTCTTCCTGACTCAAGAGCGCATTTTGTTAAGTAGCTCACTTAGGTCGTCTGCATGAAGCTTTCAACTCTGGGAAAGATGCAGAGCCTTGTTGCACCCGGCGGGATCTTCTGTTGTTGGGTTTGAAACAATTCATGGATGTGATGAGGGGGAACTTGGTCACACTCAACCGTGAACAAATGTTTGTCACCTTGGCCTCCAAGTCTACAGATGTCAGGATCTATCCCTATATACTTGAAAGGCAGCTGATCCCTTCCTATATTTGTAAGTTCCTAGGTAACCATATTATGTGGGACTATCTTCTCCTTAAATTAAATGCTGTGAATACACTCAAGATTGTTTGCCTGTGGTCCAAAACACCTAAGGGTGACAGATTTTGTTGTTTCAGTTGCGATGATGATGTGGAAACGGTGCAACATCTCCGTTCACACTGTGATGCCATGGCTCAGCTGCGTAGAAGGGCCCTTAGAGCATTAGGGTTAGAATTTTCTCTACCCCTGGCCATCCCATACGATCTTTTTAATTCTGGCTCCCACGAAGGACTCATTGTTTTGTTTAATAAAATGTGGAGAGATGTGTATGGCATAATCCAAATGCTTGAGGAGTGAATGTTCTTTCTCTTGTTTTTTTCTTCCCTTGGTTCCTTTGATTGGTAGGTCTTTTTTGTATATGATAATGATTCTAATGAAATGTATGTTACTGGTGGGCTCTACTTGTATACAAGGTTTGACCCATATGATATGCATTAAAAGTTATTCTTTTAACTGTATGATACAATAAAAAAAAGATGTGACATCCTACCACTTTGTCATTGCCTGTGTCAGGGACCCACCTACGAGGTTTCCCCCTCTCTACCCCACCTGACCTTTCATGGCTGACACCAATTCATCCAGCTGGCACATACATGCCCTGCCAATGGAACAAAGTAACACTGTCTGCCTCTCTTGGGGTCAAGGCACCCACCTTCGATTGTATTGTATCCCCGACCACTGGCCCACACAACTGAAGTTGTGACTAGTGTAGACTACACTGTTGCTACATTAATAAGAGATCCAGCAGACAGGCCCACTTAGCTCATTTAAGAAAATAATGATACTACCCCCCACAGAAGTGGACTCAGAGTTCCTGAAAGAGCATTTGAGCCTCCTCTGCAGCTGAAGGCATGCCATAACACCTGCCTCTACACAATTTATATCCACCAGACCACCTGAGATAGTGTGAGAGAGTGTGAGCTGCATCCCCCTGTTACCTGCCCTGGTTGGTGTAGCACCATTCCATGGGCATGCATTTCCCACCCACCCTCTGCTCATTCATGTCTATTATACCATCAACATGTTCCTTGTCCTATCATCGAGGTGATCCTCCAAATCTTCCACAAAGCAATGTAGCCACTCACAGACTACACAATTGTGGATAAATTATGTGAGTCCAAACACCACTCACAAAAAAAAGTTCTGGTACACATTAATGTGAACAATACAAAGGCTAATATACAGGTGCACTCCAATGTTTACCACTCGTTATTTTAAACTGAGTCAAAGGGTGCAGGGGAGAAAGTAGCAGCACTGGGACTAGGATGTAAAATAACAAAATCCTAGAAACCGGTGTCCACAGACTGTGGAGCACTCACGTCCCCTGCACTAATTTGAATGCATACCAGTCAAAGTTTACTAGTTTTGATTCCTTACAAGAAATATTAGAAATATTCACTCACACTTTTTTTGTAAATTTATATCATATTAGAATTTATTTTGGGGAATCTGAACAGTGAACATTTTCATCATAATGTGATCACAAACAATTTGTAGAATCCAAGGCATCTATGTTCTACGCGTACCTGGACCAATGTCCCTTCTTCATTAGCTCATATTTGCAATTTATAGTGTCCATCAACCTCTACAGTATTCAACAGAATCTAGAAAAGGCTCATTAAAAAAGTACTTCTTTGGTGTGAGCATGGAACACCATCAAGAACCATTTACCTGGAGTGGGCTTAAAAGTTAGTTGGGCAGATACCGCTTATGGTTTCAATCTGCTAAGACATTTTGTCATCTCATTTAAGATTGTACTTCTTTAACGCCACACAGAGGCACTTTCTGAACCACATAACACCACACCAGGACATTGGGTAGGTACACATTACTCACTTTTTCACCTTTCACAATCCTGTGATAGGAACTCTTTGTCCTGATAACTGGGGTATGGCACACCATGGGCAGGGAGTTTTCATTTCTTCTAGCATCTAACTCCAGCCGCATTAGTGTGTCGTGTTTGTTTACTTATGGCATCATTGTGTCTAAATGTGATGATGACGCGATTTTAAAAGCAGTGATCTGTTTTTTCTAACCGTATATGGTCTTGGAATGAACAGAGGAGGTATTAACTCACATATGGAGCAGTAAGCATGGGTGCCTGAAATGTGTAGAGCCTAGACCAATTGGATTCTACAAATTGTTTGTGCTCACATTATGATGAAAATGTACACTGGTCATTTTCAAAAATTGTTTTTCTAATAAGATATTGTTTTACAAAAAAATGTGTGTGAGTGAATATTTCATTTAAGAATTCAAAACGAATAAACTTTGACTGGTATACATTCAAATTAGGAGTGCAGGGGATGCAAGTGCTCCACAGTCTGTGCACACCGGCTTCTAGGATTTTGTTATTTTACAGCCTAGTCCCAGTGCTGCTACCTTTTCCCCTGCACCCTTTGACTCAGTTTAAAAATAACGAGTGGTTTATTTTAAAACACTGGAGTGCACCTTTATATTAGCCTAAGTATGGTTCACATTAATGTGTACCAGAACCTTTTTTTGTGAGTAATGGGAACACAGCTGCAACATTAGACATTGACATGAGAACGTCATTTAGGCCTTGAACAACCACACCTTACCAGCAATGCACAAAATAATTCATACATCATCTACATGCATACTGGATCATCCTGTTACATGGATTGAGAGAGTCAGGTCGGTTGCATGCACATGCACCATGAAGTGACAACTTGACATGACATGTGTATGCAAGGCTGACATGACAGCAAATTAAAAATCTACACAAAAAAGAATCTACTTCTTCACCCATCATCAAAAACATGTACACTGGAACATCCCGAGAAGACTGATTCCAAGCATAAGTTGTGGAGCTGTAACCAGTAACACAAAAAACATACATAGCTGATCAAGGAGACATGAACACACACAATCATGTAGGACAACTCACATCTTAAGTGACAGTGACCATCACCCAATTACCGGCATCATCTAATGTACATGTTGAACCCTATGTGTGCCAAAACATGGCACAGTTTGGATGCATATATCAGCAGCCATGCCAGTGCTTGACAGTGCACAATCTTACATGGTGATACTGCTGTTGTGCTGTGCATCCCTCACCACCTCCATATACAACTGGGCCTCTGCATTTGTGCTAGGAAGGTCAGTATCCAGCAGTGGGAATGGGGAATTGGGTGGAAATAGGGTTATCACGGTGTCCTTTCAGGGAGTCAGGGCAATGGATGAGACAAGTAATCTGAAATGACATTGGACATATGTTTGGACTTGCTATAGGAGCCTGTCTGACAGACTGCACAAATACACATCAATTTAGAATGTAATGTTCACCTGTATGTGGGAGGCCTTAACAATCCACAAGACCATGTCAGTTGACTTCACTGTGCATGTCTGCCTTTCCAATCCCCCAGCTCAATAATGTGTCCAGTAGCATGGGCAGTTGATCCACTGCCCTCTAGAGCATGTCCCTGTCATATGTCCAAATTTCAAACAATCCACCTTGGACATTGAAAAATCATAGAAAAATGCATACTACATCCACATGCTTCGGAACACCAGGGTGCATGAAAAAGCGGTGATGGAGGCAAGTGGATAGGGGGACTGTGGGGACATGGCCAGTGGCATCACCTGTGTGGTTCACTTGGAACCCCCATCCATTGATGATCTTGGAATGGTGCACTCTGACCATGCAATGCCAATGCCTTGTCCTCATTGGCTACGGCCATTCATGAGAGGAATGCATGCATGAGGGCCTGAATTGCAGCAACGTCGTGATGATGGCTATCGTGAGTGGCCAAAGAGTCAGCATGCATGGTGACTATTGACGTCGCCAAATGCATGTTGAGAGTTTGTTGCAAGGTACACTTCTTGTGTCAGTGGAGGGACATTGAGTCCAACAATTCAGAGATTGACTCATTGAATCAATGTCTTGACAATGGAATTTCCATGAGGCCAACTTCTCCTTCTGCAGAGGTTGTCTCAGAGAATCAATGTCGGCATGGCAGAATTCCCTTGAAGCCATCATCTCCACATGCAGAGTTTGTCTCAAGGAATCTGTGTCTTAATGTTGGCTTGCTCTTGAGGCCAACAGCTCTGTGTGCAGTGTGTGGCTCGGGGAGGGCAACTCTTGCCGCAGGATGTCCTTTGAGGCCATAAACTCATCATACAGAGACTGCCTATAGGTAGATCCATCCACGCTAGTCACCTGGCTCTGGTGTTGTGTGTTCTCTCTCCTCTACTGCCGCTTTAGTCGTAGTTCGGCAGTAAGTGCGGCATTGGAGGAGATGACATTTTCTGGCAGGCAATGGGTGTCTCTGGCCATCTCTTGCAGGACATTGTCCCGTTGGGCACTTGCACACAGCAACTCCTCCTCCCACTGCAAGTATTCAGAAGGCACACTTCCACCATTTGTGTGTGGCCTACCAAGCTGGGAAGCCAGAGCCCTGGCCTGTCGCAGTGAGTGCACTGTCATAGGTTGGTGGTTTACAACCTTCCATGGACAGATTGGCCAAGTCCCAAATAGTAGTTCAACATGTTGCATACATCTTTACCATATGTGAGGAGACTATGACATGGACATGACCAATGTGCACTTGCATGACAACTGAATAATTGACGGTCTAAATGTGGAAGGAACATCACTTATCAAGCACCCTTTGGACAACCACAGTGACTTATTTCTCAAATACACCCTCATGCTACTTCTCATTAACATTGTTGCTCATCCATGTCCACTGGCCGCCAGGGCCAGTGAATGGATTCCTCTGACATCATACACTGTTTAGTGCTGTTCCATGTCAGGCAAAATATGTGTTCACAAGGCACTATCCACATGCATGACACTGGGCCTCATTACGAGGTTGCCGTAAGCGAAAAACGATGCCGGTAATGGATTACCGGCATCGCTTACCGCTCCGCTGTATTCCAACCCGCAAACCTGGTATTAGCGGCACCCTAAATAACGGTGCCGCTAATAGCGGCATGGGCACGTACATGCGCCCCTTCGGGGAGCAAATACCAGTATGCCGGTAATAGGAGGACATCCCAACCCACACGGACATGCAAATACCGGCATCGCAAAGCCGGTAATCACGGGCTGCACGATGCCGGCCATACAGGCATCGCGGACCACCCGCAAACAGCAATCAGGAAACAAGCCAACTGCCACAAGTGCACACAATCGCCACAGGTGGAGTCAATGGAGGCTGAGCCTGTATAAAATGAGCACACCCACACACCACACCCCTTCCAACACAAAAATGCTACCACTAGCTGTTGCAATCATGGCGCTGGAGGACACGCCCATACTGCTACAACTACAGCAACAACAGCAACAACAACAACTACAGCAGCAACAACAACAACAACAACTACAGCAGCAACAACAGGCAGCACAGAGGAGACGCAGGAGGAGAAGGAGGGTGAGACAGGCCCAGCAATTACCAACAGCGCAGCCAGCAGTGCCTCGTAGGCAACCACCAATCCCTCGCACCAGACCCAGCCCTTTTAACCTAACCCCTGAGCAGATCCACACCCTGTACCAGTTGGATCGTGACACCATCACCACCATAGTGGACATGATACAGAACGACATTGCCAGCCTCATTGAAATACGCACTGCCATCCCCTGCTACTAAAGGTGGTGTCTGTGCTCCACTTCCTGGCCGCAGGCACCTACCAACACACAGTGGGCCAGCTGCATGGCATTTCACAGCCACTATTTTCACGCATATTGAACAAAGTGCTGGATGCCCTCCTGAAGCATGCAAGCACCCACATATCCCTACCACGGACTGCCCAGGAGATAGCCGACACCAAAGTAGGCTTGCATGCACTGGGAGGCATGCCCAATTGTGTTGGTGCCCTCGACTGCACCCATGTGGAATTGGTAGTCCCCCATGCCATAGAGGCGGTGTACCGCAATCGCAAGCAATACCACTCCATCAATGTGCAAATGGTATGTGACTCCAGCAAATTATCACACATTGCTGGTCCCGATTTCCCGGATCAACACATGATGCCATGGTACTGTGCAACTGCACGCTACCCTTTCACATGGAGCGACATGCTGGACCACGTGCCTGGCTGCTTGGTGAGTTGCAAAACTGTCCCATGGCAGTGCTTTGGGGTACTGATGTGTAGGGATGCATAAGGGGGGGCATACACCACCTGGGTGGGAAAGGGGGGACATACTCAACCTGGGTGGGAAAGGGGAAGCATACTCCACCTGGGTGTTAATTGCCGGTGATTGGAGAATGCATGCATAGCTAAACACTCCTGACCTGAACCGGCCAAATGCAACATGACGTATCACTGGGCCACATTTCACAAATTATGCATATCGATGGCAACAAGTAAGAGGCACAACCAGGCCACCATGGTGATGGCAAGCAATGCCTTAATGAACAGGATGGCAACTGTGGCAATGTGGTCAGTGTGACCATGCATAGTGAAGAATGAACAGCATGAATTGGAGACCAAACATTGTTGCACTACCACAGCACATCTGCCTCAGCATGCATGATTACACACTGCATCATCTATTGAACGCCATCCAGACTACCACACCTCATAACAGTTTAGAATACATCTAGGTGACAATTTTGCATACATACAGGGACATGTGCATGTCCATACCAAATAGCTGCTGCCATGACTGTGCTTCCTGAAGGTGCCAGCTCAGAGTGACACACACCTATTTGTATTTGCTTGCAGGTGACGGAGGATATCCCTTGAGGCCGTGACAACTTACCCCTGTGCGCAACCCACAGAACAGCCATGAAGAGGATTACATTTGTGTGCACACCTGCACCCGTGTTGTGATAGAGCAGACCTTTGGCCTGTTGAAGGCGCATTTCCGCTGCCTAAGCAGGTCTGGTGGGGCACTCCTATATAGGCCTGAGAAGGCGGCAAAGATCACCATGGCCTATGTCATGCTGCACAACATGTGCATCCGGAGAAATGTACACTGCCACCTAACATTGACATGCATGCCCCGGGTGAGGATGATGAGGATGGAGACGGAGGTGAAGTAGCCCCCCTGCTAGTACATGATGCATGGGATGGCCATGCAGTACGCCAAGCACAGATTCACGAATACTCCTGACCCACAGGGACTATGAAAGACATGTGTCAGTCGGACACTGGGCCAATGTGGACATGCACACAGGTCAGGCACTGAACACTGTAACACATTAAATAGATGCACACGAAAATAACAATGTCCGGCCATGGATTTTTCTTATCACGACGTGTGTATTAAATACAACAGCAAAAATGTGCAAACTCCCCCTCCCTAACCCCCAACAAACTCCCAGACCCCCCAACAAACTCACAGAACCCCCCAACGAACTCCAAAACCCCCCAAACAAACACCAATACCCCCAATAGACTCCACAAGATGCACCCCTTCCCATTGTCCGCCCACACTACTTCCGGGACTTCTTCCTGTCCGGAGGTGGCATTTCAGTGTGCCTTGCACTCCTACATGTCTGGCGCACTGGGCTGGTGGGGACAGATGAAGCTGGTGTGGAGGTAGTAGGTGAGTCGCTGGCAGGTTCCACACCTCCTGCAAGCCATGGCCGCTGCAGCATTGAAGTCAGCACCTGTGTCACCGCCCCCAGGCAGTCCCACATTCGCCGAGCCAATGCATTAACAGCGGCTGTGTTGGCTTCGATGGCCGCTGTGGTCCCCGCAATTGCTGTGGCAATACCCCGCCTGGTTTCCTCCCCGTCCGTTATGTACTGGCGGAGTAGGTCTAACATGGCCTCCTGTCGGGCTTCCACCGTCGACAATCATGTCTCCAGGGATTTGGAGGGGGCTGGAGTGATGGGTTGTCCAGTCACGTGGATGGCATTTTCGGGACTGTACTTCTCAGAGGTGGGTAGGTCACAGTCACAGAGGCAGGGCTCAGCTTCACTGCAGGTGGGTGACTGCAGGTGTTGGGGCGAGGGGGTGGGCATGGGGCTCGGGGTGGCCGGGCATGTCACCTTGGTGTCTCCCTCAAGCTCCACACTGGCACCAAGTTATTCCCCAGTGGAGGTGGGTGCTTCCAGGGACTCCCCTTCGACAGGTGTGGGTGTGGCCTGCTGGGTCATTAGTGTGTCAGGCACACTGGCAGCAGGTGTTGCTAGCTGTGTCCCAGCTCGCACAGGCACACTGGCAGTGGCTGTGGCCTGCTTGCCTCCAGCGGAGGTGGTGGTGGTGGTAGCCCTCTTCTTAGGGTGTGAGGTGGATGCCCTTGCGGTGGTCTCCTGGGTTGCTTCTTCCTCATCGGTGCCTGGGGTAGAAGAGATGCAGGGCATCAGTGATGGTGTGACATGGCAGAGGCATAAGATGGTGCTGTTCATTATTAATTTGATCATGCATTCATGTCTTACAGGTGTGTCACGCAGGGTATTCAGAGGGGGCATGTTAGCATTCACTGCATGGCAGGTGGCATGCCGTTGATTTGGAGTTTGTGTGATGTATCACATGGGCAAGGTCCAGGTGTGTTGGCTGTGTGTTGGTTATGGGATTGGCACTCAGCATGCATTTCAGTGTGGCATCGTTTGGCCCGCCATCTGGACTTGGATATGGCCATGTGGGTGTTGGGACATGCATTGCCTTGCCTAGACTCTCTACCACATCACTTGTGCTACGTCATGGTTTCCCCTACAGGGATCTGCAGGGTCACTCACCTCCTTCCACGGTTGTTGCCACACCTGTCTCCATCTCGCAAAATCTGCTAGACGTCTCCTCCAAGGGCATCAATTTGGCAGGGGGGTGGGCACCCCCACCTGTGGCCATGGCCTCCCTCCGATTGCTGGCCATGATATTGCGTACCCTCAACCGGAGGTCATCCCACCGCTTCCTGCCGTCCCTCACACTGTGCGGGGTGGTACATACGGCTGATACCTCGCGGGCTACCTCCTGCCAGATTTGCCTCTTTTGTTGCTACACCTCCCGCTTCTTGTCGTGGGATTGGATTATGTCTGCATGTGGAGCTAGAGTGTCCGCTAACATGGTCAGCTCTGCGTCTGAGTAACGCTGTTTCCGCAGCCGGGGGGTGGTCTTCCTGGTAGCCTTTGACATTCTCTATAGATTTCCACTGTGCTCTCCAAGTATCGACTGGTGGTTCGGGAGGATTGCAATAGATTGTGTTTTTAAAGATGGCCGCGGCCCATTTCCCATTCCTGCGCGATGGCGTTATTTCCGGATCCGGTTTTGCGAAACCGGTATTAGCATGGTGGTATTACCGGGCCGGTATTTAGGGGTTGCACCTAGGCAGTGCTGGTATCGGCGGGTCCCGTGATGCCGCTATCAGGGAGTTGGAGGGCCTTTAGTGGCATGCCAGTATTTCCATTACCGGCATGGGGGCCCTCATAATCACCCGCTATTAGCGGGTTCATACGAGCACGGACCCGCTATTACCAGAATGCCGGTAATGAACCCGTTTTTACCGGGCTACTCGTAATGAGGCCCACTGTAAGTGTGTCCAATGACATGTGTCTTGCAGGCCCTGGTCAGAAATAGGTATATTGGCATTGCTAAATAATTCACTGTACATTAATTTGTGCTTTGAGAGGAATACCAACCACAAAGATAGATCAAGCATCCACCTTCTAGGATGCACAACATGTAATGTAAGTGACCATGGATGCATTACTACAGTACTCATGGAAGGGTGGGAAGGATACCAACCAACTTTACCATTTGATAGCATAACATGTGTTGAGGAAAGCGCATATTCATTATACACACATGGCACTCACCTGATGTGGCCGCATAGGTGTCTATGCCTCCCCTGCAACCACCTGCTCACATATGATGAAGCCACTGGCTACCTCTCCAAATGGAATGAGCGCTTCGGCATGTGATTAGACACATCCTGTAGCCTGGGTATAGGCCGCATTGCTGCCAAGCTCCTACTTGGTCAGCCTAGTGAGGTCATACATCCTATTGTGGACCTCTTCTGCAGTGCACCTCTCCACCCCACAGGCCTTTGTGTGATCGGACACCTCGTGCCACATCCTGAACCCCTGGGTCACAAGACTGCTGGCACAAGGTTACAGGTCGGCATGGTGTTTCTCCCCGTAATCCGTGAGGGCTGTTAGCTCCTCATCAGTGAAGCACTTTTTCCTTGGTGGCCACTTCTCCTTAACCTGTGACACTTTCTGGGGTGCTGCATGTGCCTCTGCAGGCGGTTAGGGAGAATTTTCAAGATGTGCTAATTTCCTTTACCTTTTGAGACCCCCAGCAACTTTGCTGGATTTCTAGGATTTTGTTTTTTTACCTTGGAAGAGTGTGAGCCTTTTTTCCCACTCTTCCATGTATTTTGTGTATGTTTTACTTTTGCGTTCTTTGGTTAAGGCGTTTTAAAACAACTTCAGTGCAGTGGCACAGGGATGTCTTTCAGACTTCCCAAGGTTTAAAAACCTTCTCTGGGACTGACTACCGACTCCCAGAGTATGTAAAGTTAAATTGGCTTTACTAGTCTTTTTAAATTTACTGACCCAGCACACACTATCTTCCTATAGAGTGCTGGAGAGGTTGCTTAGCTTCCTCTGAGTCAAAACACTCATGTAATAGTAAAATGTTACCTCTGCCTACTTTAAATGGCTGATGGCAGGGGTTTAGATCAACTACCATGATTTTTCCCGACCGCTAACAATGGTAGCTAAAAATCGAGTCAGCCATGTTTTTCAATATGGCGCCCCAGACCTGTCTGTAAAAACAGATTCCGGTCATCTTTTTACGCCATTTCTTTTAGGAAAAGTCCTTCTTGTGTTTGTCTCTGCGCACCAAACCAGGTTTGGTCCCTTTGTTCATTGGCCTTTGGCGGGCTTCAGTGCTGAAGCCCTCCTCTGGCGCCTGAGTGTCTGGGGTGGACAGGATGTGAGGGAGGTGCCCGAAACTCCCTTTGCTTAGTCTCCTAGGAGTCCTGAATGCACTATGGTGTGATTAGCTGGCTGGCTGTCCGGCAAGGACAGCCACCCTGCTGTTTGAGTGACGCCAGGCTGGAATGAATGGGGGAAAACTGTTTAAAAGCAGGTCTCTGGGACTTGGAAAGCAGAGTCGACCACTGGAACGAAAGAACCGAAGACGAGCTGAAGGAAGAGAACTGCTGCAACTCCTGGATGACCGGTGAAGCCCTGCTGCAGGTTCGAATTGCCTGAAACTCCAATCGATAGAGAAGCCCGTCAAGGTTAACTTCTTCCCTTGAGTTTGGTGGGAACAACCAACTTGTAAGCCACCTGGACACCGACCCATCTGGTCGAATTTTCATAAGAGTGCTGTTGAAACCGGATAGCCAGAGGGAAGGAAACCAGCTTGTGGACTTTAAGGCACTCACACCTTAAACTGACGTCTTGCTACAGCTTTTTGCCTCATCCCTGGGCAGTGCAGGAACCTACCAACATCCTCCTTCTTGTCCCCAAGACTGAAGCTCAGGAACAGCGAGATCTGCTCGAACAACTGCCTCAGCTACAGCTTTCTTCATTAAAAAGATACTGTGCAAACGCGGTCCGGATGTATTTTCGGCCATCGAGAAAGTGAGTGAAACTTTCCTCAACTTCGAAGGCTTGTCCTTCCCTAAACATTTGTCAAACTTTTCACCTAGCCAAATTCTTCTAAAGTATTTGGCAAAGACTTAACCATTATCTACCAGAACTGTGCTATCCTATACAAAGACTCTGAACCATTAGGCCCAGGCCTATGAGAAGAATTGCTGGTTGTATTTAACTGAAACCCTTTGCCCTGCCTATGAATGTATTTGGGCTTTTTATTCTTATAACTTTGTCTTTTTATCCATTTAATAAGTATCTGAACTGCCATTCTGCTCCCACTTCAAAGGAGCTAAACTTGTTCAGTTACTTACCGGTTGGGTTTTTGTGGTGTATTAGTGTGTGATATTGAGCTGCTTATGCTAGTATAATGTTTTCTAACTGACTGAATAAATAAATGTAGATTATTTTACCAAGAAAAATTGAGTAAGGGTTTAAGTGTTTGCTTGAATCACTTTATCAGTTGGTCCTTTGTGTAACTTGTTCTACTGCTCACTTAAACTCTTGAGATAAGTCTGGCTGCTCAGCCATCACTAACACTTTACTGTGCAGTACAGGCTTGTACCAAAGGTGAAATTGTGCTTATACTTGTAGTCTTAATTGCTTGTAGTGTTCACAAAGGGTACTGCAGGTGATTCTGCCTAACACAGGCTGGCCCCTAATAGCCCTAGTGAGCCATTGGTGCTAATGGGGCATCTGAAACCTCACTACTATATTTTGTAGGTTGACCCTTCTTCTACTCTCATCCCTGTCCTCATCCCCTCTGTGGAGCCCTATAACTCATGGCACAATGGCATGGATGAGTGGAAAGGAACATTTACAGCAAGGTACCCCCAAATGTTGCCACCTCTCTGCACAAAAGGAAATCTGCTTGGTACCCCCAAATATTGCTGCCTCCGTGCATGCAGGGAAATCCGAGTGGTACCCCCAAATATCGCTTCATCTGCACATGCCTGGAACCCACTTAGTGCCCCCAAATACTGCCGCCTCTGCACTCACCAGGGAAAGTACATGGATGGTGCATGGCTCGTGAGTACCTTATTTACAGTGCTGCAGACATATGCATGCTATGCGGAGGCATTTCAATTACGCACATAGGGCCCTTCCTCTGATTTGTCACTGTTGCCAGGTGCATGAACTGGAGACACCTATGCCTTGCTTTTACTCCTGCCTTGTGCCATGTTTTGCCTGCTGCAGCCATATTTGTCCTCCAAACCGCTACACTTCCTTCTGCCTGGTAGGGTGTCACGGGCTGCTGAGCACTAACACTGCCTTGGAGTCCCTTATATTCTGCCATAGCCTGTTCTTCTGTGGCTCTACTGTCAGGCTCTGTGACCACCACATCTGCCAAACATGTACTTCCCAACCTCAATACCACCACCACAGATCCACAGTACGTGTGATCTGGGCCCAGGTTCACTCCACCAGCCGCAGGTGAACCATATCAGCAACATTGACTGTCACCCACAAGGTGAGGTTGAGGGCTGTCACCTTCTCTGCTGCAGAAGCTGGCACCCTGGGTGAGCAGGTCCTGGCCCCTTATGATTCCCACTTTGAACTGCAGAAGCAGCTTGGGACGTGTAGCTGTCAGAAGATCTTGGTGGACATCACGGCTGCCATCACCGTGGAGTGGGGTGGAAGTCCCAGTCCATACAGTGGCCAATTCTAAGAAGCACTGGGATGACCGTAGTATCCAGAACCAGGCAATGGCAAAGGCAGCCCTTAGGGCAGGTGTTCCCGTGGAGGTGCACTGTGCAGGCTGTGATTGGGTGGCCCAACCTTCAACCCGGTGGTCCATGCCTTGGTCCTTGACCTGCAGGCATGTATCCAAGCTGCTGGTGAGTACTCACAGGGGAAACATTTCCACAGATTTGGTATGTCCTGCATGGGTATGCATGAATTGGGCAGGTTAGTGCTTTTCACAGTATGTGTGTTGCACAATTCTTAACTGGCATGCAGCCTCATCCCGACACTGGAAGTATGTAATGGCACACATCTGTGATGTGGACAAGTGTCCGCTTTTGGTGACAAAGTGTACTCACGTACATTTAATGTGAGGTGCTGACAGCAAGGCTTCGGATAGGAACACTAGCCAGATTGAGATGTTAAGGGTATGTGAGGTACATTTATTCATTTGATGTGAAATGAGTTGTTGTCATGTGTATGTGGCCACACATCAATGTGCTATGTTCTCATGTGCATGACGCAACATTGTGACTTGTCATTTTGCTTTCAGTTGTGAGACTGGATTCATTCAGATTTCCTTGCCCCGGCCTGAGTGTGTGGCATTTCTTTGTTGACTAATGCTGACTGAATGCCACTGATACAATTGAGGAGGGTTCACATGCACTGGCACTTATGATTGATTACTATATTATTTGTTCCCTTTTCCACAGTTATAGCAGCTGAACAAGAGAGTACAACCTGTGCTGTAAAGCTGCATCCCAGGGTCAAGTCATTCAGATGGAGGTGCAGACACCAGGCAAGCCCCCTTGTAGCCAACTTCTCTGAGGGCGACGTGCCTGGGGGAGAGTCCCATTCAGATGGCACTGCTGCTGAGGAGGAGTTCAAGGATCCCATTTTCATGCTGGATACCTCAGAAGCAGAAGGATTGGGGGGTCGTGACGTTGCCACACAGGGGCATCAATTAATGGAGACCACATTGGAGGTGTCTGGGTTAATGGAGGAGAAGGCCATTGCAGGCCTGGCCATTACAGTCCTGCCCACGTTATCAGATTGGGGTACCAAGGGGGATGTGCAGGCTGTAAACCTGGCCCTGGGTGGTCAGCACAGCCACCTCTCCCCGGGCCATCTGCTGCAGCACTGCCCACCTTCGCCAATGCCTCCACCCAGACAGAGCCCACAATGTTGGCTGAGGAGGCCATCCAGGATTTAGTGCTGACCCTGCTGGTGAGTAGCTTGAGGTGGCAGGAGCCTCTCCTTGATGTTGTGCATGCAACTCATGAGCTGCTTGTAGAGCATCATGGTCAGATGGGCCAACCTCTTGTTCCAACTGCCAACAACACTGCTTGCCGGTGTCATCTATTGACATGCCCCTTCAATGCCTCCCTCATCCTCCTCCTCAGCTGTGCCCCAGTCAACTTCAATTGAGGCCCTTATGCCAGCTACCACAATGGTCTACTCTGGCCCTGTCCCGCCATTGGCGAGTCTGGATGTGCCTCTCTCCCTGGTAGAGGTGGATTACCATGGCAGATGAGGAGGTCACTGAGCATGCCCAGGAACCTACAGGGAAACAGGCTGTGGCGGAACACCAGGAAATTGATGGCAGTGGAGGTGCTGTAATCCCTGATGCAGACTATCATTCAGTTGGAGGGAGCACCTGCACCACAAACACCTTGACAAGCAGCAGGAGATGTTGTTGGTGAGGAGGCAAATCCTGGATGACAGTGTAGCAGGAAGAGGCAAGAGGTTGCACGCATGGTGCAAGTGAGGCAGGAGGCACGATGGTGGATGCAGGCTGTGAGGTCTTCAAAGGTAACTTTTATGAGGCATCAGAGCAAGGAGAGGCAGTAGGCATATGAGGAGGCAATCACCAGGGCCAGGGCTAAGGCTGCGCATAGATTGGTTCAGGCATGGGTTGCCATAATGGAGGATTCTTGTAGGGCAGCAGAGGAGAATGAGTCTATGATTAATGAAGCCGTGCATCTCCTCCATGAAACAGTCAAGGCCTGCTTGCAAGAGGCAGATGTTGATGGGGAATCAGCCTTGGCTGAGGCATTGCCAGAGATAAGCATGGACTTACTCATGGACTCTTGTATACAGTTTAGTAGTTGTAGTTTCCCTTTTGTTTTCTTTATTTTTTCCATGAGTATTATTTTGTTTCCTTTTTTTACATAGCTATGCATTAATACATTTATATTTTAATATTCAACACCACTCTTTGCCATGTCATTGTGCCATGTGCAGTATGTGTCGGCTTGCTGGTGTATGGTGCTTTTTGTGCTTCTTGGTCTGTGTGCAACTTTTGTTTGAACATGATCTCCAACTAAGTATGTCCTATGGCTGTCATGTGGGTTTCAGGCACACACTGTGGGTCATATTGGTACTGGCCTATTTGCTGGGGGACATGTGTGCATGCTTCAGGGGGGCTTGATGTTTAGTATGATGCCTTCATGGCCAATGTACGTATGTCAACAATGGTAGATGACATGTTTGCAGTTGCACGTGTTTCACATCTTTCATACACATCTGTTGCTTGGCTACTTCTCTGCTTTGAAGTACAGGCATGTTGGTCATTAATATACATGTTGTGCATGGGTGTGACAACCATGTTTGCTGTGGTTGACCTGGAACTTCTTTTATAAATGTTTTCATGAGTGTTAGATCATGTTGGGGGTTGTTTGAGGTAGGCACAGTGGCATTACTTTGTTTCAATTGCCTGTATGGCCATTTGCACATGTGTTTCACAAGAAGGGAAAGAAACATTATGAGGGTGGGGTATCAAGGTATGTTTGCCTGATGCCATTCATGATGCAGGGGCTTTGGATTTTTGCTGTTGGTGTATAAGTGTTGTTTGAGAATGTTTTGAATGATGTGTCTACTGGGGGCGATTTGGAGATGAGAAGTATATTTTATTATGCTATTTTGGGTCTATTATTGAGTTTAGGTACTCACTTGTTTAGGTGTCTGGCCAGATGTTCCACAGAGCAGGACTATTTGAGGTGCCTCGTGACAGCTCATTCACCTCTGCCCATTAACTTCTCCAGATCTCAGATTCTAGTATTTTGTGTTACTTTATGCTACCACAGCAGTTTAGGTGGCCCTTTGACACTTGCTTTTCCATGTGGATGTGCTCAGACTTCCACACAGGTATAGCATATTGGCATTGGGGATGACGAGAAGGGATGCGATTCACTGGGCTCCACTCTTCACATGTGGAGTATGTAACCTGAACATCAAGACACCAATGTGTAGCTACCAAAACACTATGGTTGGCGGTTGTTGTGCAGCTGAGTGTGATCCAAGGGGAAGCCATGGAAGAGTTGATTGTCCTGGATTTACCAGCACTGCCTCCAAGTGATCATGTTCGAGGAGGATGTCTGCCAGGTGTAGGTCATGGAAGACACAGGCCATAAGAGTTGAGGAAGGTAAGTACTCCACCGTGAACTGGGCCATGGGTGTTCAAGATGCATAGTTGGGAAGTGTTGTTGCAGTTACAATGATTGTAAGGCAAACACCACCATCGTACTGAACAAGGTCGGCAAGCTTGTTGGTCCCCTTGTAGGGGGTGTGAATTGATGTGGGTATCCATTGATGATGGGAATGTAACTGTACCCTTTTCCCAACAGGTCATGAGAGTGTGCCAGAGAGTGCGCCAGCGTGCAGTTTTGTCTGTTCAGCAGCCAACAAAGATGTGTACATCTGCGGGATGCCGATTTTTGGGTCCCTACGTGCAACAGGCATGGAAAGGACATCCAGTGAGTTGCTGTCAGGCAAGTGTTGTTGCCAAATTACATGGGATTGTATGTGGTCTGCTGGGGTGGGTGGGGGATTCATCATGGTCCTCTGCAAGCTAGATGGTTCAACAGATAATCACTCAGACATTTCACATTTAATCCAACTCATGGTTTCAGTACTCTACACTGAAAGAGTAAGAGTGGACATTGGGGTGATGTGCATTTGGGGTGCCTTATGGTGACGTGCACTTTGTTGGGGCAAGTACTGCACGGGAGAGGCGAGAGCATAAAGCGATGTGGATTTGACGTGTGCAGATTAGTGGGGGTGCTGGGATGAGGGAGGAATTGTGAATGCTGCCTTAATGTAAGGTGTTGAGGTGCAGATTAGTGGGGGTACTGGGAGGAGGGTGGACTTGTGGGTGCTGCCTTAATGTATGGTGTTGGGGAGTAGATTAGTGGCGGTACTGGGACAAGGTTGGATTTGTGGGTTTGCCCTTAATGTAGGGTGTTGAGGTGCAGATTAGTGGGGGTGCTGGGATGGGGAAGGAATTTTGGGTGGTGCCTTAATGAATGGTGTTGCAGCGCAGATTCGTGGAGGTACTGAGATAAGGATGGACTTGTGGGTTCGACCTTAATGTAGGGTGTGGAGGTGCAGATTACTGGGTTTGCTGGGATGGAGGAGGAATTGTGGGTGGTGCCTTAATGTAGGGTGATGTGGTGCAGATTAGTGGAGGTACTAGGATGAGGGTGGATGCGTGGGTTTGACCTTAATGTAGGGTGTTGAGGTGCAGATTAGTGGGGGTGCTGAGATGAAAGTGGGCTTGTGGGTTAAGTCTTAATGTAGGGTGTTGATGCGCAGATCAGTGGGGCTGCTGGGATGGGAGGAATTGGGGGTGCTACCTTAATGTGCAGTGTAGGGGCACAGATCAGTGGAGGCACTGTGATGAGGGTAGACTTGTGGGTTCTGCCTTACTGTAAGCTGTTGGGCCATAAATTAGTGGAGGTACTTGGACAAGGGGGGACATGTGTGCTGAGTTGCTTCTTCTGAGTGTTCTATACATGTAGTTGTTATGTTGTTATATATATAAATATATATATATATATATATATATATATATATATATATATATATATATATATATTCATGCTGCATAGTAACTAGAATGCTTAGAGGAGACTGGAGGGGGTTGTTCAAGAGTGTGAGGGAAGAGACAGTTGAAGGGGAAATAGACAGAGGGGGAACCTGGAGCAGGGTATATTAAGTGTCTACTTAATAAAAACCTGTGTACGTGCGGTGTATGAACATGCTGCCATAATGAAGTGTGTTGGTGCGCAGATTAGTGGAGTATTGGGAAGAGGATGGAACTTAGGGGATGGGGAGCAGGTTAGTGGAGGTATTTGGACAAAGGGAGACTTGTCGGTCATAGGAGAGGAGTGAAAGTAATGGTGATTGCTGGAAAGTAATCGTTGATTTCCTCATGTCCATGGGTCCGGTGCAAAAGTTGTTCAACAAAGCTATGTTCATTTTGCACTGGGGCGTGTTGTGGGCGTGGTGGGCACAACTCATTTTTCTTTGTGCTGCATCTTTCTTTACGTATTTAACCCCATGAATCAGCTCCCATAACTGTAATTTGGGCAGCACAATATTCAGCCTTGTGCTTACTACTTTGCCCAAATGTAGTGCTTTTAGTGTAAATTACGTCCATTATCTTTAAAAGGGAGCCTGCGTAGCTCTCTTAGGAGGGTAGGGATTACTTGAAACGTTTTCATCGGCAGTTGGTGAGCAAATAGGTCACACGGCATAAGCCCCGCCCACATGTCAATAGATTTAATGTGTTGATGCCCTGCTGTTTTTGGTGCCCTTTTTCCCTACATGAGCAGCCCTTCAGCCTCTTTTCCTTTGCAGTTGGTGAGCAGGTGGAAGTGGATCAAGGTCACGTGGCCTCAGCCCCACCCACCTTCTTAGGCCTGCCTGTTCCTTTCTGCACATAAATCTTAGATCATGGCATCTCTCCCTCGGGTGTCTGAAGTGTAGGGTTTACGAAGAAAAGGGCAATACCTGTTTGGACCTTATCGGACCAGGAGGACCAGGGCCTGAACTCCTGCTCAGGAAACAGGAGAGCACATGCTGACAGGTGTTTCTCCCTCTGTCCCCACAGGCCATCTCCACTATCACCAGGCAACACCAACAACACCTCCCCTTCTCTAAGGCATGGACTCCGCAATGCAGCATCCCCACCCAAATCAGCCCCAAACCCATCTTCACCCCCGTACCATCCACAACACGGAAGATGATGCTCGCCTACATCCATTCAGCTATCACCCACGCAGCAGACATCAGCAACCTCATCACTACACATGACCTTGATGCCATTTTCATCACCGAGACCTGGCTGACTCCCACTTCCACCCACATCCTAGATGTCCTTATCCCTGAAAGCTACAACATCCAAAACAGAGACTGGCCGACCAAGAAAGGCAGTATCTAACTTCATACAACATATGGATATGGGAAAGGTTGTGTTATTAATGCTTTTATCCCTCTCCACTGCGTTCGACTTGATGGATCATTTGATTATGACCGCGAAACTTCAACAAGTTGCTGCATTTTCAACCTCGGCAGCAGATCCTTTCTGGAAAATCGTCTGCCCATGGTTTGCAGTCAAGAAGCAGCAGCAGACCCAGTTAAGATTCAGTTTGGAGTCCCGCAGGGGTCTTGTCTCCCAACCTCTCTATATAATATCTTCACCCTTCCACTGTTTCAGCTGCTAGAGGACAAGGGGATTGTTTTTTACCAACTACGCAGATGACACTCAGTGTCTAATCCCCTTATCAGTGGTCTATGAAACGATATGGAGGAGGCCAACAAGGTGTATTCCCTGATTCAGTCATGGATGGTCAAGAATGGGTTAGCATTGAATGATGAGAAGGCCAAGCTCATCATCACTGGAACAGTCGACAGGCTACGTAAGCTTGGGTCGGAATACCAACACTTAATCATATCCAGCTGTAAGCTTGTTATGTTGTCAAAGGACAAAACACTTGAGGTCTATTTTGACCCATCCATGACCATGACTGCTCAGGTCAATAATCTTGTTTCGAACTCAGCATGTTATATTAAACTACTTACGCAGATATGCCCATTCCTGTCCCAAGAGAAATGTGCCACAATTGCCAGGGTCAATGTTGGTACTAAATTGGATTATTGTAATGGTCTTCTTTATGGCATCAGCAAAAGAAATTGCACGAGGAACATGTGATTCAAAACAGTGATGTAAGGGCAATGGAGGGACTGAGCCGGTGGGATTATGTTTCACAGGCAAGGAAAGATTTACGTTGGGCTCCCATTGAAGCCAAGATCTCATACCGGATCATTGCTATTATGCACAAGTGTCTTTTTGGAGTTAGTCCTTCTTATTTAGCCAAACGCCTGGTCAACCTTCCAGGCTGGAAAACACTAAGATCACATTATTCAAACCTACTATTGGTCCCAAGAATTAAACTGCCGCAGGTGAGCAAGGGAGCTTTGTATGCTGCTGCTCCAAAATTGTGGAACACTTTGTCACTTAGGCACAGTCTTGCTGGAAGCATTCAAAGAGAAATAAAACATTTACCTCTGCTTAAGTTGTTTTTTACTGCTGCTACTATTTACCTTCTTATTGGGACTTGCTGCTGTGCTTGTGTGTCGTGTTCATCTTTGTTCTTGTTTTAGTGTTGGCGCATTATGGGCCTGGTTGAGTTCATGTTATACAAATAATAAATAAATGTGACCGTGATCATATCATCGAAAGTGGCATCAGTCATGTAAAAAAACATATTTTTTTCTAAAGTAAAAAAGTAAACAAAATGTTATTTTGCGTAACAACCATATATTAACAAGATTACTGCCTTGATAGGTCATAGGTGCAGTAATGATATGGCAAAACAACATACACAGCAGATTTCTATGTACGGGTAGAGCCTGACCTGGAATCAAACTCCTCTGATCTTAGGCTCCTCTGATCTTGCGCCTCTATGCCTCAGTGACAGGGAGCTGAGGAGGCTTGTGTACACAGAGTTCCTCAGACAGTGATGGTGCCACAACGTTAACATATGTAACAGACAACATATCTTTATAAATGTAATTCAACTTTGTATATAGGGCGAACCAATGAAGTGCTTCCACTTCTATGTGCTGTCATAATAGGTGTCATCAGCATCCAATTTAATGATTTTCAGTGTGTTGACATTGGAATGGTGAATGGATGAGGTTCTATCATATGACTGAAGGCTCTGCCCATAATTCTGGGGCAAGTGTCCAACTCACTGAATGACTGCACCGACGTGTGTGTGAAGCTGAACTGTTGCCTCAAAGCAATGTATACTATGCAGCCTACCTATTTAAGAGTAAACATTGCTATTCAATTATTATAATAAAGTATCTTTCTTTTCTGACCATTACAGGTCAAGATGCACTGTATGCAATTGACAATGGTTAACAAAGGGCCTCATTACGACCCAGGCGGACTTCGCGGTGCTAAATGCACCGCGAAGCATGGCGGAAAGCCGCCGATAGCGCCATGGGGGTTGGCGGATTTACCGCCCCATTCCGACCTCGGCGGAGCGGTAAATCCCCAATCCCCATTCTGCCCTTCCCCATTCCCATTTTTGCCCCATAGGGTATAATGGGAGTGGGGAAGGAGTTAATTACGCCACCGTAAAATACGGTGGCGTAATTAACAACGAGGTCCCGTAGCGCCATGGTTTTCTCCGGCTGGTAAAACCAGGCGGAGAAAACCTCCATGGCGCTACGGGAACTCGTAGTATGGCGGAGAGGTACGCCATGCACTACGCTGGCGTAATACCCTCTCCGCCAGGGTCCTAATGAGGCCCAAAGTGTCTGATTTCACTCTGCTTCTGTGTAATGCCCGCCATGTAACAACAATCAATATGGTGTTGTGGCAGAAAATTATGCTTTTGTGTTGTTCAAAGAAAGTGAAATCAATAACAATTAGGAAAGCCTTGCAGCATTGAACGTGTACATTTAAAACATATGAACTAAAGATTTCATGTCGTACAGCTGTCGTACAGCTTTACAAATGCACATTTAAAATCTTGAAACAGAAATTTCACTTGACCTGGGTTTAAAGGTGGACCTTTGAAAAAAGGAACCAACAGCTAGATGTCACAATGTTATTAACATGCAGAAAGTTTATTATTTTATATGGATTTATAAAAGGGATCCGGAACTTTGCAATGCCTAAAGGCTACTTCAATGTGTTGCTACATTTTAGAGCTTATAAGAATCTAAAAGATGGTTGGTTTAAAAATTGCATTTTAATCTGTTGTCCTAGAGGGGCTTTCACAGTTCATGTTTGCCATCACCTGGCTGTTTGCCATCATATGAGGAGCAGGTGCAAAGACCCAAGAACTCTGAACAACCTTTCTTTTGGGAGCTGGAGCAAAGAGCTGGGGCCTAGAGAGGCTAAATAAGGAGTACGTTGCTCTCTTAAATGTTGTTTTAATTCACACGGATGTCATTGGAGAGGTGAAAAAGGCACAGTATACATTGGTGTGCTAGTAATAGACATAGCTATTGATTTCAAAGATCAGTTTAGAAAAATATTCTAACTCCTTCAGGAGTGAATTTTCTAAGTTTCTTCGGAAATGTCAATGACTGCCTTGAAAATCAGAATGCGTTTACACATACAGAATGTGCCTCCTGCAACATTCTCAGATATTCTGAGAGCAAATCTATCTATATTTATTCAATATTCGGAAGGTACATTACTGTATTCTACTGAAACAAATGTGTTATGTTAAGTTGATTTATAACACACACCATTGCCATTTTCATGGTCTCCAGCTGCCCATGTGACTCTGTTAGGAAAGGTGGGTACGGTTGGTTAGCGTGGAGGAAAGGGATAGGATAGATGTTGTACTCAACTGTTGATGTGTGCAGAGCCAGGAGCAACTGGCATCTGTGCATGTGAGCTTTATGGATATGCTTTGTTATGTGCACTGGGTTTGTTCGGACAGAGTTTTCTGTTTTGTTTGTTTTTCTGAGCAGTGGTATAGCACAAAAAGTGCTCCTCCCCGAAGCTCGACAACAAAGCGTGCGTCACCCCACACTTGGGACAGGTCTGTACTACCATGCATGCGCAATACAGACAGCAATCATGCTGCTGCTGGTGTCAAGCATGCACTGCACTGGGAGAAAAATATTAATATCTGTTTAATCAAACATTACATCTTTCACACAAATAATGATAAAATAAGAAAACATGTTCATGCTGGCTCTGCAGCATTCTCTTGTTGGCTTTGTCCTTAATGCCAGTAAGGAAGGAAGAAAGCATGTTATTGCTAGCTACACAAATGTCTGACCATCTCCTGCATCACCATGCAAGGACACTCTTCAATCGTATTTTGTCCTCAAGAATAGCACAACATGCAATACTACAGTAGGGGAACATGTCCTTTATTGGCTGCACAAAAGCTTCCACCCACCATGCAAGAACGCACATCATAGTGGCTTTGAACCATATGTGAGTAAAAAGGCCATGCCACAGGAAATGTATAATCTGCCTGCTCCTTCACACTATCAATTCCCCATCCCAAACACGTGCCTCCACGTAATACAATTCATCAAGTTGACTTTGCCAAAAAATGACAGTAAAACATGTAAGAAAACATCCATGTTCCAATGTCCCTTGCCCGGGCCCCAAGCTTGCACACAATCATTCATACCAATTCACCCACCAGTCACTCACCCATTGGTGGCTGGTGATTTTTTTAATTGCTGGGGTAAACACATTTCCCACAAATGTATCAGAGTGACCAAGCTTAGATAGGGAGCCCAAACCATCCAAGAAAAATGTGCTAAAAAAGCCAAGGCATTTGCAATTGTTGTGTAGGGTAAACCACTCCAAACATCCAATATATGCAAGTCACCAACAGTACACAGGAACAGTGACACTTTAATTAATATCATGCTTTGATATTAAACATGTCAAGCCACAGTAAGAAAACATGTCCACACTGGCTGCACAATGTAGGGCAGTGTAGACACATGCTAATCATATTGCAGTAAAACATGCCATGCCACAGTAAGAGCCAGACTGGTTGCACAAAAATGCCAGTCTAATCATGTAATAACACTTGTTATGCTTATTTTATCAAAGATGTCCAGAAAAATATACAATGCCACAGTAAGAAATGGCTAACCTGGCTGCAACCAAATGCCATTCTAGCCAAGTAGTCAAACTTATCGAGATTGCTTTATGAGAGATTCACAGTAATAAAACGTCAAGCTACAGTAGGACATGGCTAACTGACTGTACCAGAATGCTAGTCTAGCCATGTAATAACACTTATGATGATTACTTGAGTATATAAACCCAGAGAAATATGCCATTCCACAGTAAAAATTGGTTAGACTGCCAGCACCCAAATGCCAGTCTAGACAGGTTGAAGAGAGGGTCCCTGGAATGCCCGTCTTGACCCATATGAGCATGACAGCCTGAAGAGCCAGAGATGCAGAATGCCCGTCATTGTTTGGACAGCCAGTGACAAATACATACGTGAAACAATATTCTATCAGACAAGCATTCAAACCCTATCCTGCTAACGTCATCATGGACAGAGGTGTCCCAACCCTGATTATGGATCCAACCGCCTCAATCAATATCATCAACTAATGACAAATATCCTGTGGTGCTAACGTCATGGAAGACACCACGACACAGTAACATTAGCCATGAAGAAAACTTGCATGCCTGCACAAAGTTACATGGACACACAAGTACACACACGAAGAACATGCGTACACAGTTTTATAGATAGAGGGCAGATACATATACATACTGTTGAAAGCCTTTATGATTTTTTAACTAGCCAAACGTAGAAACACAGAATGCAAGGCAAAGAACAGATGCAGAACAAGCTTGCAGCAGCCTATTGCAACTAACCATATGGAACTACAGGATCGTATAATGAATCTGGAAGAACCAAAATACTACTAACATAAAAGGAGAACAATACAATATAGACATATAGAAAGTGTAGCACACCGAGGATAGAATTACATGAAGCCACAGGATGCAGAATGAGAGCCGAAGCAAAGCAGAAATAGTTTGCATGAAGCACCAGGCCAGGGCTTGCAGCCAAGGTTAGAGACGAGCTGAACATTCCTAAGCTGCAGAGACAAGGAGCCACCTGCAAAAAAAAGAATACATCCTCACTAATTGCAGACCAAGAAAGCTCAATTGTGCGGTCTTCACCCTCGTGGTACGGTCCAGCCAGACAATGGTCATTCTCCCATGGTGGGAAGAGGAGCAGTTTCCAGCAGAGCAGACACAAAATGACACATGTTTTATTCTACAACATTGCAACCCCACAGGTGTTCTGCAAGGCAAAGTGGTTATACTGATGACAACACTGGGGACACATAATCATTCTCATCACCTTGAGAAGGTGCACTGAGCACTGAGAACAGATCTGCGTCCCAGGCCTGGGGAGATCAGCTCCAGCCAATCAGGTAACACAAATCCAGCGGTGGATGGCAGGGGGCAAGAGCTAATGGGAATCCTGCGACCCTGCAACAATGTAATTGATAGTTTTTGGGGAAGGGTCAAGCAATCCACCTGACATGCGAGGGCCAGTAGAATAACATCTGTATGTGCCGTCCATAGGCACTAACACCCCAGCTGCCCAATCATGTACACTCAGGTTTTGGGGACAGAGTCCCACGTTGAGAAGCAGTAAAGGAACAAAAGCACCTAACACGGGCAGAGGAGCAGTGATTTTGGGAAATTCTCTGTATGATCCCTGTCTGTTATGGAGATTAAAAGACAGTCCTAACTTGCCCTTGACTGAGTCCTCCATTTCTATGCTGGGGAATGGTTTGTTGGGCCATGGGTGCTATGAACCATAACTGCGTAGTGCAAACTCAGGTCTTCTCTGGCATATCTATTACAAAGTAGTAGCAGAGGGATGGTTGCTACGCCTGTTCGGCATAGCAGCTTCTTCCCTCACAGTGTCTGGATGACTTTGAGGCACCCAGCAGAGCGTGAGTGCAAACGGGAAGTGCACCCTGTGAAGAGGCCATCAGGTGCTTTCTTGGAAATATCCTGCACGTGGTCAGTGAGGAGCCCAACAGACTAGAAGGGTGGTGTGGCAGCTTTGGGGGAGCCGGTGGCCAAGAAGATTCAGTGGATCACTGAGTGTAATTATTGACTCAGTCACATGGCAACTGAGCGGGGTGGTAAAGAAATGTTAGGCGGGGGTGGTGATGAATATTGTTGAATATTGGTATAGCATTGTTGAGTGTCGTGAAGTATTGACGAGTAGTGTGAAGTATAGTAGGGAAAGGAATAGAGGTAGATGTAATGTTTTTGGTTAGGGAAAATTCAGACTTGCGGTAAAAGGTTTCAGGTGACTTAAGGGTACGGATGACAGAAGTTATGTAAAAATTGGATTCCCTCTGGATTGGGTATTTTAGCTTGGCTCATAGATGATTGTATACCCGTATATAGGGCGTAGTAAATGGAGATGGCTTAAATTGCTTAAATTGCAGAAAGGTGTTCTTTCGGATAAGTATCACAGAGATGTTTTATCTACAAGGCAACACTAGAAGGTAAAGATTGAGCTTGTAAAAATATATGTGTATTAAGAAAGTATTGTTGTGACATCTGTTAGTGATTTCTACCATTCCCTTATTTAGTACAAAGGTGAGTCACCAGGGAGGTTTGTGAATAGGGCGAGGAGAGCATGAGGTGGTGCAGAAATCGGTCTTGGTAATCAAACAAAATTGACTGAGTCAGCTGTTCTGGGGCGGTGCATGGAAGGAGCATGCGCAAAATTGGTGGGTGTGTCTGAGAAGGCAGAGAGTTGCAGAAGAGTGGTGTGCGGAGCATGCCTGAAAAGTTGGTTGGGAGCCAAAGAGGCTCATGACAGCAAAAACAATTGTTATTATGACATTTGACATTGTGCATGACAAGGCATATTCTGTAAAATAACTGTGTTGGTGAAAACCTCGACTTGAGGTCAAGTAAGTATTAAAAGCAATGTATTGTGTAAAAGGTGCAGGGGACACGACTCTACAGCACCTATGTAAGGCCCTTCTGTAATATAAGGACAAGATTTGTAAAAATAGCGTGGAATGGACGAAAAGCACAGAAGGTAAATTGACTAAGCCAAAGTCAAAGGATGGGAGCTTCTCCAAATATGTGCAACAACCATTACACACACATGCAAGAGGTTTATAAGGGGAAAACTTTTAGCGATCGTATGTCAAAAATCTAGCTCTGGAAAATGTTTCAGGATGACGAAGGGGATGTGGCAAGGTGTCAATGGATGCTGAGCCAACAGGAGACCCTGGCAAGATGCCCTCAGTCTCCGCACTCCCACCTCCTCATGTACATGAGAGCGAAGGGGCTGCAGCAGGGACACAGGGATTATACCCTAGAAGGGAGTTAAAAGTAGCTGAGGGGTATTGAAATTCAATATTCAAACCACCATATACCAAGGAGGAGAGACAGAAAGGGGCTGGACAAGCAGGAGGTGGAAAAAGGGTGCACAACGAGACCCAGACAAGCACAAGGGAAGAGCTGGAGAATATAGCATCGAACAAATGGGTAGAAGGATAAATACTGCCGAAATTAGATTGGGAGACAACAAGAGAACAAGGAATGGCATGTAAGGAAGTAGCAGGTTGCAAAGAGCACAGGAAAGCATGAGAGTGAGCAGAGATAATGGAAGAGGTGGAGAGAAAAGAAAAAGAACAAGAAGGGTGGAAGAAAGTGCAAAGGGAGAAGTTAAAGGCAGAAGAGAAGGAGTGGTAGCAGCGTGATATGATGACAAGGAGAGTGCTCAAAGAAATAGAGAGGAGAAGGGTGGAAGACGAGAGGGAAAGGCATGTTTTAGTAAAGACGGAGAGGAGAAAGTGGCAAGTAGAACAGCTCACAAGAGACCGCAAACACGAGGAGGAGAGTGCAGTGAGAGACATAAGACTAAGGTTGGGATCTACCACTTTTGGTAACAATGAAGGAAGGGATAGGCAAGTAGAGCAAGACCGCAGCAAGAAATATGACAGGCAAAACCATCACAGAGTCTTCCGTGATTGACCTAGAAGGGGAACAAAAGGGAGCAAAGGTACTGAGGAGACTGAGCTTCCATGACAATTTAGTCATTGACTTGAGAGACACCTATTCAGAAGATGACTTGGTAGGGAGTGAGGACGAGGGGTAGGGCAACTTGACCATCGATCAGCTGGGAAAAGCACTGATTGGAGCTCCACGTGGGGAGCAGGCAGAGATACAGGAGGACTACATTACACAGCATGGATGATTTAACCCCATATGTGAAAAAGGAAAAATGACAAGGGCATTCACATCCATTAAAACCCCTGAGAGATTGGACAGGGGCAGGGATGTCACAGTTCCCCTTATGTGAAAAGGGAGGGGGCGACCTCAATACATACTATGGAAACATTTTGACAAAGATCATTTGAGGTGTAAGTTACCTTCATTGACCTCGGGTGCGGGGAAATCGGTATACGAACTGGAAAGGATGACATCAGGACAACAATAAGCAGTAGCAGACAAAAAAGGTTTACTAGTGGCGGTCCTCGGAGAGGCTGCCGATGACGTATTGAAAAGGCTGCGGTACTCAGGAGTACCAACACAGAGCACATTGCACAATTATTCACCATTTGCTAACTGCCGAGCGACTGTATGGCAAGCTCTACGGACGCAATACCCAGGCAAGTCAGATATTAGTACAATAATGGCACACAGAATGGGGGAAGACGAAGGCCCCTTACAATATATTCAGGCTATTCAGGAGTTATGATGCCTTGTAATGCGAGAACCATGGGATAAAACAGTGGCATTATTCTACCATATACTACGGCAAGGGTTACCAGAGCAAGTGCAAAGGCAGCTAAAGTAGTTGGTGGGGATGGAAGCAAAGCCCTGGTCAAAAATACAACTCACAATAGTACATTACTGCAGGCTAATGCAAGAGAACGTGAGGAAATAGCGTGACAAAAGAAAACAGGAGGAGGCGAAGTTAGTGCAGAAGAAACTGTCTAAATACACCATGGATGGGGCAGTATTAACACGCATGTGAGGACAGGGGGCACCACAGACACAGTGTGCACTGCTGCCCGCAGGAGGAGGGTTCATGGGGCAGGGGGATGTGCAGAATGGGTTTTGAGGATGAGGGGGCCACCAAGGGGGATTTACGGGAGGGTATCGAGGATATGAGAAACCAATGCAGTAGGGTCCAGACGGGTTCTCTGGAGGGTGCAGAGGCAAGTAAGAGAATATCCCCAGTGATGGGTGTTTGGACAGTTTCGAAATACTCTAAACAGAGGAAACACATTAAAGACATAATTAAAAAGAATTGGAACATACTAGCCCTGGACGAGAAAGTAGAATCACTTTTCAAGGAACTGCCAACCTTTGCACACAAAAGGAGTCAAAATCTTAAAGACAAACTGGTACGAACAAGGGGTAGTATCTCCCCAAAGGACACCACCAAAACCGGAACATTCCCATGTTTGAGTTGCACGAACTGTGGATATATACTTAAAGGCAATATAGTACACCATCCGCACACAGAAGAAAAAATAAAGCTCAGATGTTTTGGAACATGTTATTCAAGCAATGTGATTTACTCCATAAGATGTCCTTGTGGACTATACTACGTGGGACAATCCACACGTACTGCAAAAGTAAGATGGAACGAGCATCGCTCCTGCATTCGTAACCATAACAAAAATTCGGCAGTGGCAAGACACTGGGATTTGAAAAAACATAATTTATCCCAGATCAGATTTCAGATACTGGAAGTGGTAAAGAAAGTGGATCCGCACATGAATATACAACAGAGACTGGACCAGCGCAAGTCTTTTTGGATTGACAAATTGGGAACTCTGACACCAAGGGGATTAAATGAAGAGTTACATTTCGCTTGCTTTCTTTAAGAATGATGTGCAGTTGTTTGTTTGTGTTTTTCTCTAAATGTTTTTTTCTGGATGTTAATGTTAATGCTTCAAAGTCCACTGTTGGAATCTGCTGACAAAGTTGATGGTTTTTGCAGATATGTGTTACAAAGAAAGAGAATTGAGGGACGGTTATAAGATTAAGAAGTTATGCCTCTGGTCAATGGATGCAGAAATATACAATCAACATGGGGGAAGATTGAGCGTGCACTCTGACTGCGAACATGGTTTTACTTTTTCTAACCACACCGTGAGGTTGTCATGTCCCTATCTGTGTAGTGATATGGATGTTGACGCTACACAGACGATGCACTAGCACCTATTTAGAGAACCATGTGGATATGACGTAGGGGCCCTTTAAGGATAGGTGGCCCAATCTACATTTCTATAACGATCATGACGACTTCTGATCTCGTTTTAACACACACCAGAACCTATTGCATGAGATTACTTACCATGGTGTGAGCCGGGTGCCTGGCTCACACTTGTATTTAAGGATAATCCGAACCGCCGTGTTTACAGTCACACATAACTACATGATCCACTGACCCGAAATGAAGTGTCTACTTCCAGACAGAGCACTGTCATGACGTTGACCACGTCCCGCCCCTCCAATCCCTTGGGAGGATGGGACCGCAGGCGCGCCTGCACTGTCCAATCCTGGATGTGTGGTTCCGCCCCGGTCATCATGGCAACGTTTAAACATGAAGCTCGGGTGAGCGGTTGCATTTGCAGCCCGCCGCGCGAGCAGAACAGTTCAACGAATACGGCATAGAGGTAAGGGCTTTACCTGTACGGGTATTGAAACACACACAGCAACACCATGAAGCTCAACACGTTAATTGCATACCGTTTCTCCCGCAGAGATATCTACCCTGTATACTTGAAATTGAAGGAACATGAGACACATATTCTCGCCAGTCAAAGCTATGGTAATTATTAAATCTGACACGAGTTACTGAATTTGGTAAAAGGTATGATACATAATGCAAATATGGGTTTGAGTATTCTAATTAGGGTTTTCTCCTGACCTGTTCATCGGCATACAACCATGCATCTTTTGTGACACACTCAAATGGGGGTATGTAAATACTTACAATTAATTACATGATTGGAATATTTGTTTGAATTAATATTTTTTTGAACTAACGTAGCCTTGGCCAAAGAGCTTGTACTGTTAACTGAGGATTTGTTGATTCTCTTGGGATAATTGTGTGATTAAAACACAAATCTTTTACAGCATATTTTCGAATGAGTATATTTTGAACATCTGATCATTGAGGCAAGTAAACTAGCAATGATATAATCAAAGATTGAAGCAAACATATTACAAACAAAAGCTTTACATTTTGGAACTTGAGAACAAACAAATTGAGCTCCTTTTGAGGAGCAAGGAGGAGCACCAGACTTTAAAGGGTGGACCCCACTCTGTTTTTCTTTTGATGCTGTGTGGACAGATAGGTAGCACAAAAGCAACGGTTTTATAGGAAAGAATATTTTTTAATGCTTGAAAAAATCATAAGAGGGTAGGTCATTTGTAGTTCAAGAGGGCATGGTATTCCAGGAAAAGGTGGCAACTCCAAAGGGGGTAAAGGCTTCACTGTTCAGAACTGGGGATTAGATTCTGGAACTGTGAGATGATGGTCCGACGTAGATCGGGGTAATTGTCCAATTTCTGTGTTCTGTGTGGTTTCTTTAATGGTTCCCGTGGGTAACAGAAAAACAGAGGTGTTGACCGTTTGGAGATGCACAAGGGTTAAAACACAGGGGGAACTTCTATAGCCAAGGGGCCAAGAGATGGGAGAGAGCTCTTCTAAAAATGCACCCTCATAGCGTCTGGGGGTGTACTGGAAAGGTTATTCATGCAATATCTGGTTCATTCCTATTGAGATATTTGCTGTAGGTCATGAGAGCCCTCATGACCTATGAGGTCGACCGGTTTCGATGGCTACTGGTGATTTGAACCATCTTCTTCAGGACCGTTGTTCAACATAAGGAGTCAATCAAGGTTTCAGGAATGTGAAACCAGGGCGATAGCTGGTGCACGTCTGTCTGTGGGCGTCTGTTCGTAGCGCTGCTGCAGCTCAGAATGAGCTACGAACAGACGCCCACAGACAGACGTGCACCAGCTATCGCCCTGGTTTCACATTCCTGAAACCTTGATTGACTCCTTATGTTGAACAACGGTCCTGAAGAAGATGGTTCAAATCACCAGTAGCCATCGAAACCGGTCGACCTCATAGGTCATGAGGGCTCTCATGACCTACAGCAAATATCTCAATAGTAATGAACCAGATATTGCATGAATAACCTTTCCAGTACACCCCCAGACGCTATGAGGGTGCATTTTTAGAAGAGCTCTCTCCCATCTCTTGGCCCCTTGGCTATAGAAGTTCCCACTGTGTTTTAACCCTTGTGCATCTCCAAACGGTCAACACCTCTGTTTTTCTGTTACCCACGGGAACCATTAAAGAAACCACACAGAACACAGAAATTGGACAATTACCCCGATCTACATCGGACCATCATCTCACAGTTCCAGAATCTAATCCCCAGTTCTGAACAGTGAAGCCTTTACCCCCTTTGGAGTTGCCACCTTTTCCTGGAATACCATGCCCTCTTGAACTACAAATGACCTACCCTCTTATGATTTTTTCAAGCATTAAAAAATATTCTTTCCTATAAAACCGTTGCTTTTGTGCTACCATCCTTGATCTATATTTAACGGTTCAAAGGAATCCAACGGCTTGTCCGTGCTCTCCTTTCGTTGCTCTATCCCAACAACATACCCTGTTTGTTACTACACGTGTGGACAGATAGGACACATCTCGAGGGTTTGTAGAAGCAGAGGAGGGATCCAACAGAATGAGGGAATGCAATCCAGAAGAAGAGAATGGGTTCTATGACCAGAACCAGACACAACAACAAGGACAGACACCAAACACCTACCCACAGACACACCATCTTATGACATTGACACCAAAAATGCAGGTGCTTGTGCAGCAGTATTCACAGATACCACAGATACCGCAGACACAGTGTACGGACAGCAATTATATACAGCACAGCATATACTGCAAATGTAGAACAGCACAGAGCCAAACGTCAGGACTGTGGCACACATGGACACCATGACAATTACTTGTTAGTTTAAAAAAATATTGTGTAGCTAAATTACTGATTGGTTTATTTGCCTGATCTGCTGATAGAATTGAAATTGTAATTCTTGTTATCATTATGTTAGCATGTTGACAGTTTAAGCATAGTGGGACTGGATTTGCAACACTTCTATATTTGAAGTTAGTAATGTGAACAGTCCACCTTTTGGCAACACGCCCTTTGCTTTGTAGAGTAAATACATTTAGCCTTGCTTGCTGCTACATTCTTAGACAGAACTACAGTTCCCTTTAGCCCTCTATTTCTTACATTCCCACTTATTTGCAGACCAGGTGTGTGAGCTCCGGTGCATGAGGAACAAGCCATTTAGTGCCAGTTTGTGTCCGCCGTGTTCACTGTATTCGCTCAGCCTCCAGAATTACCCTGCTTCCAGGTATTTACACTGTGGTATTATCATGATTTCTATCTTTGAGACATTAGCTGCATTATGCAGCAGTGCATCATCTCCCTATATTTATGAGTACTCAATGTACCAGAGAAGGCTTGCTGATATAAAGCGAAAATATGGGATAACCTCTGTGGCATTGAACCAGGACATGATATCTACCCCTGTTGCACTGTCTGAGACCAAGCAGGCTCTGGACACTGGGTCCATAACTGCAGCTCCAGTTGAACTACAACCGGCCCATACAATAGATGCCCTTCCAACAATCGACACGTTAGAGACGGCTACTGTCATCTCAGATTCTGTGAGCGCCAGCACAAGAAACATCTCCTCTCAAGCTTCACTTGAACCTACACTGTCCTGCTTGACAGTTCCCCTGCTTACTTTTCGACAAGACATCTCAATACCCAGTTCCAATCATCTGCACACAATCATTCACCTTTCCCTTCTAAACACGCAGCCTCTCCTCAAACACGGCACTGATGTTTACGACCACATCATCGAGACAGACTGCGATCTTATGGCTATTATGGAATCTTGGCTCACTCCTGATTCCCCATCCTCTGCCTTACTAGCCCCCCAAAATCCCTAATTTTACAATTCGGAATGTTGATCATATTAACCTCAGCGGTGGTTGAGTAGCAGCCATTATAAATAATTGTTTTACTTTGCACGCAAGCTCTCACACCCCATTAGATGGTTGTGACAGCTTCCTATTTAAAAGTAAGGTAAATGAGAATAATTCTCTTATGATTATTATCATATATCACCCACCCATAGATATGTCATCCTTTGAGGAACAACTCATTAATTTGCTTAGGTCATCACTAAAGCGAACACACCAGTGATCATGTTTGGTGATTTCAATCTATGGGATGATTTATTTATATATTTATTTATTTCATTTGTATAGGGCAGCACAAGCCCTCGGTCATCTGGACGCTGGATAAACCAGTTACATGTAGCCCTGATGCAGAGATAATGATGCCACTGACAAAAAATCAGCTCTCTCCTATCAGCATTGAACTCTATTAGGTTCAATCATGTGCTCTAAACCCCTACCCATAATTCAGGACAAACTTTAGATTGGGTTTTGACATATCGTGTTTCTATGACTGAAACCAACATCAGTCATTGTCCTTGGTCCAACCATGTGCTGGTGAATTTTTCGATACTATTACCAACTAGTCTTTCTCATTCCAAACCCACCCCTAAACAATATGCTATTGTTAGGAATCTAAAGAAAATAATGCCACAATCTTTATTGTGTCAGCTGTTAACCAAACTTAGACCAGTGGATACCTTTAAAAAGTCCAATGATTTGGCTTGCCATCTCAATGATGTGATTAACGCGATCGTTGACAAACTTGGCCCTAAAAAACTGCGACTGGTGAAATCCAAAATCAGTAAAAGTAACTAGTTCAATGATTCTATTGTTGTTCTATGACATCTACATAGAAAAACTGAAACAGAGAATTTGAAGAATGTGATAATTGATGCCAAACCTCAAAGCTTTAATAACAGGATCTCTACTGCGAAATCGAATCCTTTAGAAAAAAAAAAGAAAAAAGCATGTTCACTGTTAGAATGTTGACAGTTTAAGCGTAGAGGGACTGGATTTGTAACACTTTTATTGTTGAAGCTAGTAATGTGAGCAGTCCATCTCTTGGCAACACGCCCTTTGCTTTGTAGAGTAAATACATTTAGCCTTGCTTGACTCTACATTCTTAGACAGAACTACAATTCCCTTTAGCCCTCTATTTCTCACTTTTCCACTTATTTGCATACCAGGTGTATGAGCTCCGGTGCGTGAGGAACAAGCCATTTAGTGCCAGTCTGTGTCCGCTGTGTTCACTGTATTGGCTCAGCCTCCAGAATTCCCCATCTTCCAGGTATTTAAACTGTGGTATTATCATGTCTTCTATCTATGAGACATTAGCTGCATTACGCAGCAGTGCATCATCTCCCTATATTTATGAAAACTCAATGTACCAGAGAAGGCTTGCTGATATAAAGTGAAAATATGGGATAACCTCTGTGGCATTGAACCAGGACATGATTTCTAACCCTGTTGCACTGTCTGAGACCATGACATCCAATCAAGCTCTGGACACTGGGTCCATAACTGCAGCTCCAGTTGAACGACAACCGGCCCCTACCATAGATGCCCTTCCAACAATCGAGACCATAGAAATAGCTACTGTCATCTCAGATTCTGTGAGCACCAGCACTAGAAGCATCTCCTCTCAAGCTGCACTTGAACCTACACTGTGCTGCTTGACAGTTCCCCTGCTTACTTCTCGACAAGACATCTCAGTACCAAGTTCCAATCATCTGCACACGATCATGCACCTTTCCGTTCTAAACAAACCGCCTCTCCTCAAACACAGCACTGATGTTTACGACCACATCATCGAGACAGACTGTGATCTTATGGCTATTGCGGAATCATGGTTCACTCCTGATACCCCATCCTCTGCCTTACTAGCCCCCCAAAATCCCCAATTTTACAATTCAGAATGTTGATCGTATTAACCTCAGAGGTGGTTGAGTAGCAGCCATTATAAATAATTGTTTTACTTTGCACAAAAGCTCTCACACCCCATTAGATGGCTGTGACAGCCTCCTATTTAAAATTAAGGTAAATGAGAATAATTCTCTTATGATTATTATCATATGTCGCCCACCCATAGATATGTCATCCTTTGAGGAACAACTCATTAATTTGCTTAGGTCATCACTAAAGCGAACACACCAGTGATCGTCTTTGGTGATTTTAATCTATGGGCTAATTTATTTATGTTTTTATTTATTTCATTTGCATAGGGCAACACAAGCCCTCAGGCATCTGGACGCTGGAGAAACCAGTTACATGTAGCCCTGATGCAGAGATTATGATGCCACTGACAAAAAAACAGCTTCTACCCTATCAACTCTATTAGGTTCAATCAGGTGCTCTCCGCCCCTACCCATAATTCAGGACACACCATAGATTGGGTTTTGACACATTGTGTTTCTATGACTGAAACCAACATCAATCATTGTGCTTGGTCCGAACATATGTTGGTGAATTTTTCGATCCTATTACCAACTAGTTTTTCTCTTTCCAAACCCACCCCTAAACAATATGCCATTGTCAGGGATCTAAAGAAAATAATGCCACAATCTTTATTGTGTCAGTTGTTAACCAAACTTAGACCAGTGGATACCTTTAACAAGTCCAACGATTTGGCTTGCCATCTCAATGATGCGATTAACGCGATCGTTGACAAACTTGGCCCTAAAAAACATTGACTGGTGAAATCCAAAAACTAGTAAAAGTACCTGGTTCAATGATTCTATTGTTGTTCTACAACATCTAAATAGAAAAGTTGAAAGAGAAAATTTGAAGAATGTGATTAATTGATGCCAAATCTCAAAACTTTAATATCAGGATCTTACCGCAAAATCGAATGCACATGAATCATTTGCAGTCCTTAAGGGAATTAAAGGTAAGATCCCCAGATGTGACAGACTCACTCACTACCTTTAAGAGGGATGTTAAAATGCTCCTTGTTAAATTAGCTCCTGAATAACTCCAACGTTGGTTCTTCTTCCCCGCTTTAACTGTTTTTTTATGTCTCATGTCTTGTATGTTACTATGTGCACTTCGAATCCTATGGGCAATTTAACATGTTACGAAAATTTGAAATAAAAATAAATAAATACATTAGGAAACTAGGGGGGTCACAATGGTGGGGGACAACCCATTTATAGGAAATGGAATGTCATTATGCCCTCAATAGGACAGTCCACAGACAGACTTGATATGTTCCATCCTTTCGATTACATCCAGTCTGGCAGAGGAACAACACATAGGGGTGATGACAGGTGACAACACTTTTTCTTTTCTTATAGACACAGGGGCGACTAGATCCTGCTGCGGCAGGGGAAGTATAGTATTTCAGGCGATGCCATGCATGTTCCAGGGTTCTCTGGGGCAACGGAATTGATTCCTTTTACAGACGATATTGCACTTTCTATAGGAGAATACGACTTAGCTTTACCCCTACTGTATTCTCGACAGACACCAGTAAACATACTGGGGAGCGATACCATGAGCAAACTTAACATGACCATTTCATTAACTGACAAGGGGATAATGTGTTCCACACCAGGGATACACCTTCTAAACGTGAGGGAGATTATTCAAGCTTATTATGGATGCACGGTACAGAGAGGGGTGCCAGTAGATGAAGAGCTAATTCAATATGGGATTGAAAAAATAAGAGCATGTCAACAAGAGATTCAGGAAAAAATGTGGCACCTTCCAAATGAGCACCTGTTCAGGCCTGAATTACCATTAGACGAGAAAGAAGGGACAATGGTGCCACTAGAATTAGAGGCAGTAAGAGTGAGGGACGAATGGATAGGAGTCCATGTGACAGATGACACATAGCGACCATGGAGAAAGGTGATCACTGTGGCAGAAGAATACAGGTTGACTATGGTTACAGAGGAAGAGCTAGTCAAAGACAATAGATCAGATCACGAGATGGTGTTTGAAATGAGCATCACATATTGGGTGAGAATACATTACAGAGAGGTGCCACAGAGAATGGCGATGATGCTAAAAGCACCGCAGACATTTCTCGGGGAAGACTTGGCCAAGGTCCCCAGCATCTTATGGACCACAAGTCCCTATTATGTGGGGCTTCTGAAAGGGATAGGGGCAGTAAAAATCAAATTGAAGCCAGGAGCCATTTTACCAAGAGCTAAGCAATATCCACTGTCGAGGGAGGCAGACAGGGGTATTTATGAGACAATTGCAGCACTAGTATGGCAGGGCACCCTAGTGCCATCAGAATCACCATGCAAAATTACTGTATACCCTGTTAACAAGGAGATGGGGGTCATGACATTTTATGCTGGACCTGCGCCATCTGAACCATATTGTAGAAGCAGAGTTTCCTTTAGTACCAAATCCAGCAACAATTGTGTGTAGCATTCGCACTGCAACTGCCTATGTCACGGTCACAGACTTGAAAAATGCTTTCTTTTCTATACCACTACATCCAGACTCCCAAGACTTAACTTCAATTCTCGGAGAAGACTTGGCCACAGCCCCCAGCAACTTATGGACCACAAGTCCCTATTATGTGGGGCTTCTGAAAGGGATAGAGGCAGTAAAAATCAAATTGAAGCCAGGAGCCATTTTACCAAGAGCTAAGCAATAAACACTGTTGTGGGAGGCATACAAGGGTATTTATGAGACAACTGCAGTACTAGAAAAGCAGGGCACCCTAGTGCCATCAGAATCACCATAAAACACAACTTTGTACCCTGTCAACAATGCGATGGGGGCCATGGCATTTTATGCTGGACTTGTGCCCTCTGAACCATATTGTAGAAGCAGAGTTTCCTTTAGTACCAAATCCAGCAACAATTGTGTGTAGCATTCGCACTGCAACTGCCTACGTCACGGTCACAGACTTGAAAAATGCTTTCTTTTCTATACCACTACATCCAGACTCCCAAGACGTAACTTCAATTCTATATAGAAATAAGAAGTGGAATCATACACGACTTCTTCAAGGGTACTGTGAATCACCTCCTATATTCAACAGATTACTCCAAATGAACTTAGGCAACATACAAATGGAGTGCACGGTTATACAGTACATAGACAGCATATTGATTTGCAGCAAGACAGAGGAACAGTCTAGAGATGACTCTGTGCATATGTTGACAGTATTAGCAGACTCAGTCTACAAGGTAGACAAGGCCAAATTACAATATTGCCAGACAGAAGTGTTGTACATTGGAAAACTGATATCCCAAGACGGAAAAAAGTGACACCAGAAAGAGCAGAAGCAATACATAGGACAGCCAAACCCACAACCATAAGACAAATGCAGCAGTTTCTATGACTATGTGATTACTGCAGGGCATGGGTATTCAACTACAGCACTTACACTAGGCCATTATTGAGTGCACTGAAGAAATCCCAAAGAGGGAAGAGTACATTACAATGGACAACAGAGATGACTGAGGCATTTGACGAGCTAAAAGAAGCAATATGCACAACTCCAGTGTTGGGGATTCCCAGATTATCAATGGGAGTTTTTCTTATTCTCAGACTCAGACGGAGAGGTTATGATTGCAGTACAGACACAAAAGACAAGCATGGGTCACTAACTGTTAGCGTACTGCAGTAGAAAATTAGACCCAGTAATGAGAGGGCACTATGCATGCAAACCAGCATAGGCTGATGCCGCATTCGCAGTAGACAAATCACCAAGTATTACCATGGGATTCAGCACCACTCTTTATGTGGAGCATGCTCTCTTTGAAATACTGGAAAGATCAAAAGTACATTGAAAACACAGAGAGCTTCAAGGTACAAGGTGTTACTGTCAAACCCAGCTCAGAAGATAGTGAGATGCAGACTTGTCAACCCAGCGACTTTCATTGTCGCCCCCTTAAGGCAGGGCGACAATGCCCATGACTGCACAGCAAACATAGAATAATTCAGTTACACTCAAAAAGTAGAGGAGAACACACTTGAAGGGGGAGACATGCTTTACATTGACGGGTCATCAATTATTGACCAAACGACTGGGGAAAAACATACTGGGCAGCAGCAGTGAGATTGAGAGAGGACGGGATGAGCAAGATGGTGACAAGCGCACATCTACCGTCCCACTTTTCAGCACAAGCAGCAGAATTAGTAGCTTTAAAATTGGCACTAGAACACAGCAGAGATAAGGAAGTAACAGTGTATTCGGATTCAGCCTATGTGACATCCACAGTGCATTCTGGGCTGTCATGTGGGCCGATGAGGGGCTTCAGACGTGCTGATGGGTCACTGGCGCAGCACTCGATCCTATTCGGCAAAATGATATAGGAAATAGAGCTTCCACTGCGCATGGCAGTGGTGAAGTGCCAGGCACACATGCGGGGGGAGGATCCTGTCTCTAGGGGAAATGATGGAAGCAAATGCAGAAGCAAAACGCACCACTTATTTTGGGGACATTTTATAAATGGATGCTTCATTCCCAGTGTGCAATTATGTGCGAACAATGATACTAAAGGAAGGATATAATGCATTACCAGTGACACAGATTACAGTTTCATGGAGATGCACCCAGGGAAGAAAAGGAGTTATGGATAAAGAGGGGATGTACAGTGTCTCTGACAGATGCCTTATGGCGGCAGAATAATACAGAGAGAGGGGTAATGGCATTCTCATTATTGTACACTGCACTGACATAATTAAAAACATCCTACCTATATGGGGAAGGAGGTGATTGGTGCTCATATTGGAGAAACACAGTTCTGTCCTAACTTGGCAGAACATGTGGCTGAATTCATGACTAATTGTCATTTTATTTTTATAGCGAGGAACATTCAAAGTGTGCTGGTGCTGATCTTAGAATTGGAGGTAAGACTTTTTGGGGTCACACTGTTATTCAAGTAAGTTGGGGCATCATTCTGGATGCACTTGTGGGTCGTGGGAAGGGTTTTAAAGAGGATCCTTGCTTTGACAGGGAGCCAATGTACTTCTTTTCTGATGTGGGAGATGTGATCCTTGCATTTCAGACCGAGTGCTGCACTTAACACTTTGTTCTGGAGCAATTTCAATTTGGCAAGGTTTGTTGTCATGGTGCCCAGCAAGAAAATGTTGCAGTAGTCTAGTTTGGAAAGAATTAAAGCAAAGCACATGCTAGGGTTAAACAGTTCTGGGGTTAGAGGAATTGTTGGCTGAGTGATATAACTTTTGTGGTGTACACCCTGGAAGATAATAGGGCGTTTATATGCTTAGTCATAGATAGGTTGGCCTCAAGGAAGACGCCTAGCATTTTTACCTGTTTCTGAACTGGGATGGTGGTACCATCAATGTCTATGGCAGAATAGCTCATATCTAATGATTGAAGTTGGGCAGGAGAGTCCACAATGAGCATTTTGGTTTTCTCATTATAAAGACATAGGCTATGGGCAGCCATCCAGGTTTGGATGATTGCGTAGATCTAATTGATGGTGGCAATGTCTTGTTTGTAGTCCCCTGTAATGGCTATCAGCATCTGCGTGTCATCTGATACGATATGATATGCTATGGCATTTATAACGCGCCCATACACAAGTGTTTCAAGGCGCGACAAGGCAAGGGAGGGGGAACAAGGGGAGACAAGAGACAAGAGACAATGATCCTACTAGGCCAGGTGTCATACAGATCGTGCAAGTGCAATGGGGGGGAGTGCAGTACATGTGAAAAAATAAATACTGATAAGTAAAAAATTAAACAGCCAGCTGGTGACAAGTGCAAGGGTAGTTGCGGACATAAGGTGGTAGTGGGACTGTTAGGGATACAGAAAAACAGTCCCCAAGTGCAAGGGTTGCCAGGAAGGCAGTGCAGATGTGTGACAGTCCGGGGGAGGGGACCTGGGCCCGAGATCAGAGGGTGGCTAAGTAACCAGTGCAGATTCAGATTCAGACAGGAAGTCAGCAGGGTAGGGGAGGAGAAAAAGCAGAAGCAAAAATAAAGGTTTTGAGGTGCTTCCGGAACCCGGAGATGGTTCTCCTCAAGTTTCAGGGAGGCAGGGAGGCTATTCCAGTGGGAGGCCCCAGCCAAAGAAAGAGATCTACCACCAATTCTGAGGGAGTTGGAGGCAGCTGAGCAAAGAGCTTGAGAGGGAAGATATTTAGGAAGTGAGAGTTGAAGGTATTGAGGGCCCAGGCCCCAGAAGGCCTTGTGGACAATGCAGAGGGTTTTGAACTTAATCCTTGCAGCCACTGGGAGCCAGTGTAGAGATTTCAGTCCTGGAGAGATACGATCACTGGGCTTGAGGCCAAGGACAAGTTTTGCAGTCCTGTTCTGCATGAGTTGCAGAGGGCAGAGAGTAGAAGCAGGCAGATTTAGAAAGAGACTGTTGCAATAGTCCAGCCTAGAAAGAACCAGAGCTCTGGAGACAGTGATCTTCTGGGGGAAAGAAAAGAAAGGAAGAATACCTATGAGGAGGTGCAGCTGATAGTGTGACTTTTTAGAGACATCGGAGATGAGAGGAGAGAAGGAAGGTGTGGAGTTGAAGATGACCCTGAGGTTTTTAGCCTCACAGGTGGGAGTAGGTAGAGGGCCAAGAGAGGCCAGCCAGAGAGTGACAGGAAAGGAGGGAGCGGGTGTGCCCATGAGGAGAATTTCAGTCTTACTGGCATTAAGGCAGAGATCATTGGCAGCACACCACTCCTGTATGGCAGACAGATAGAAATGAGAGAGGGAGAAGAGGTGGCTGAAGGTAGCCTGAAAATGAGCTCAGTGTCATCCGCATAGCACTGGAAGTTGGGGCCGAGCTCAGCAATGTGGTGGGCAAGAGGTGCCAGGTATTGGTTGAACAGCCAGGGAGAGAGGTTAGTCCCCTGGGGAACACCACAGGTAGAGATAGAGATAGAGGAGAGGAAGGACCTACATTGTACCTGGGAGGGTCGAGCAGAGAGGAAAGAAGCCAGCCACGACAGGGCCTGACCGGTGATACCCAGGTTATCATGGAGACGGTTGAGCAGGATGGCATGTTTGACCGTGTCAAAAGCAGAGGAGAGATCAAGTAAGATGAGGACACAGGGGGTGTTGGAATCAAGGTTGGAGAGCAGGTCCTCATAGATGTTCAGGAGAGCAGTTTCCATGCTTCTGGCAGCTCTGAAACCAGACGGATGATCATGGAGACAACCAATAGATTCAGTGTGAATATTGAGCTGGGAGATAACCAGCTTTTCCAGGAGTTTGCCCAGCAAGTGAATGATGGAGATTGGGCGATAGTTAGCCGTGCAGATGGGTCGGCAGAGAGTTTCTTAAGAAGAGGGTGCACAAGGGAGTGCTTCAGGGGGGAAGGGAAGACACCAGTGATGAAGGAGCAGTTGCAAAAGTCAGCCAGAGCAGGAGCCAGGGAGTCAATGTGGTCCTTAATGGTTTTGGAGTAACAGGGATGGACCTGTTTTGATGAGACTTTCATAGATCTGACTTGTCTAGAAACCTCATCTGGGGTGAAAAGGGGAAAGGCAGAGAAGAAGGGAGGAGAGGTGGCCAAAAAAGGGCCAGAGGAAGAGCAGGGAGTAGAGGGAGGATGGGGAGAGGAGGAAAGAGAGGACAAGATATTTTGAGTTTTAGAGATGAAATGAGAAGTCAGTGCCATACAGAGGGCCTGGGAAGGGACAGGAGTGGTATAGACTGCTGCAGCATTGGCCAGTTCCTTGCAGATGTTAACGAGTTCAGCCGAGTTGTTAGATGCTGCAGAGATGCGGGCTTGGATGTGAGCTCTCTTCTTGGTGCAGACAGAGCGCTGGTATTGCCTTTGGAGCAGGCCAGTTTGTCAGAGGATGTACCAGAAGTCTGCCATTTTCTCTCAGCCCTGCTGCAGTTGCGTTTCAGGGTGACAAGGTCAGAGTCATACCAAGAGTTGCACTTGGCTTTGGGCTTCAGGCAGATCCTCATGACAGGGGCAAGAACATCGAGAGTATCAGAGATAGCAGAATGAAGCGTGGAAAGGGCTGTGTAAGGGTCTGAGTCAGCCAAAGGAGGAGGAGGATAAGAAAGTGGCGGCAAAAGCCTCAACTGAAATGCACTTCATGGGTAGGATGACCGAGAAGTTGCGTGGCTGTGATGGAGTTGGCTTGGCCTGAGAGGTAGAGAGAGTGAGATGGGGGGAAAGGAGGAAGTGATCACTCCAGGGGAGAAGAGTGGTAAGAGGGATAGAAAGGGGGCTGTTTGAGGAGATCATAACATCCAGAGTGTGCCCTGCAGTGTGAGTCGGGCCAGAGGGGAAAATAGAGAGTGAGAGAGAGTCACAAAGGTCACAAAAGAGTCCAGAGGAAGGACAAAAAGCATCTGGGTGGATGTTGAAGTCTCCAAGAAGGAGGAGTTGAGTGGTCGAGACCAGGAGGGAAGAGGAGAGGTCAGCCCACTCAGAGAGGAAGGAGGAGATCTGACCATGTGGGCGATAGATAGTAGCCACAATAAGGGAATGGCTAAGAGAGAGAAAGAGAGCCTGCAGACAAGTCATTCAAAAGAGGAGTAGGCCTGCATAGGAATGACAGAGGCAGGAAATCACTCGGAGAAGATCATGGCTACATCCCCTTTGGAACGGTTGGACCTGGGTGAGGAGAGGATTTTGTAGCCGTCAGGGAGGAGAGTGTCAAAGCTCGTGAAAGAGCTGGCCGTGAACCATGTCTCAGTGAGGCCGAGGACATCGAGGTCAAGTTCCTCAAGGAGGCAGCAGATGTCGGAGGAGTGTTTGACAGCAAGCAGGGAGAACAGAGTGAGGCGAGACAAGTTGAAAGTTGGACAAGACGACAGACACTCTAATTTTAAATACTTTCACATGGGAATTATTAAAATGGGCAGAAAACACACCTAAGTTTAGAAATATGTCTAGATAATGCCCATGGCATCGAGAGCTGCGAATAGTAGTTTTGTATATATATTGTGTATATATTATAGAGTGTGGGTGATAGGCAAGAGCCTTAAGGGACACCCAGCAGTACTGCAATAGTGTCTGCCACCTCGTCACCGATTAACACTCTAGTGGTCCATTCATATAGGAACAATCTGATCCAGAGAGTGGCTTCTGGGGAGAAGTGGACATTTTGGGTGAGTACAAGACACAACTTGTCATTGTCTAGTAGATCCAGTAGTGCTGTTTCCGTGCTGTGTTTGGGGCAGAAGCCTGATTGTCTAGCTCCCTGAAGGTGGTTGCTTTCCAGACACTGCTGGATGTGTGTGTAAGCTACTCTGTCAATTATTTTAGGTAAGAAGGGAACAGTTGTGATGGGACAGTAGTTGGTAGGAGTAGCGGGGTCAAGGGTGGATTTCTTGAGTAATGAAGTTACCCAAGCTGATTTGATGTTTGTGGGGACTGAATTGGAGGCAAATGAAGTGTTAATGAAGTCGGTGATAATGGGCGCTAGGGCTGGTGCACAGAGTTTAACCAGCCAGGCGGGGAAACTCTCGCCTTTGCAGTTAGAGAGTTTGAGGGTAGCGACAGTGGAAAGTACCTGTTCTTGGAATACTTTGCTGAATTTAAATTTGGGGAAGGTGGCTTCAACATTAGGGCTAGGTAAGTGTAGGAGCATTGTTTTTCTAGCTAGTGAGTCTCTCTTAGTCTTTATTTTCACTTGTAGGGTATGGATTTTATGTGCCAGTGCTTTTTAAATAGTAGTACAGCAAGCTTTATCTACTTAGGCATGTGGAGCTATAGGGATGGGTTTGTCTAGTTCCCTAAGTATGGTGAAGAGCTCTTTAGTGCTGGAGTCTGCATTGGTAATACAGGAGTTGAACACATTTGCGTTTTGTGCTACCACTGCAGATATGTACGTTTTGGTGGCTTGGTCTAAGGCATTGGTCGTAGAAATGGTGGGGTTCTTTTAGTGTAGGTGTTCTAGCGCTTGTTTGTTATAGCAAAGGGTTGTGAGTTCTTTATCAAAACAGTGGTTCACTTGCTTAGGTTTGTGAGCTATTTTGGAAGTGAGTGGGGCTACTATGTCAAGTGTGGATTTCAGACATGCATGATAGAGAGTGGAGATGTTATCAGGACTAGAATTGGTAAGTGTGAGGTTCTTAAGAGCAGCTTCAAGTAGCGGGTTATGATTGTCTGCTGTGAGTTTGTGGGTGTTTCTAATGGATAAGGGGTTGAGATGATAGAGCAGCATAGACTGCGTCTTGGTAGTGAGGAGTTCCAAACGTATCAGGAAGTGGTCTGACCAGGTGATTTCAGAAATTAATTCTACATTGATTGTTACGTTGGTTGTCAGAATCCAATCCAGGACTCTGCTCTTATTGTGTGTAGGAGTGTTGACAACTTGTGTCAAGTGCATGTCGTGGAGGGAAGATGTGAGTACCACAGCTTTGGAATCCATTTTGTCATTAAATCCAAGGTTAATATCCCCTAGGAAAATGAATTGGTTAGAGGTTTCAATAGAGGAGTAATAAGCACGGGGATATCAAGGTCGGGTTTTTAGTGTTGTTAGGTTGGTGGTAGATTAGGAGAAAGTCATAGGTTGTTTTATGGTCAGTGGTGAGCTTCAAGAGAAGGAGCTCAAAACTTGGAATGGAGTCTATGGGGCATGGTCTGATTGCCAAGGAGGATAGTGAGAGGAGCCATACCTTGCCGAGTGCATCCATTCCAACACCTGCACATCGACTATGTCGATATGATCCAAGTATGCCAAGGTTACAGGTACATGATAGTGGTTGTATGCCCATTTTCCCGTTGGATCGAAGCCAGTCCTTGTTCCCATCCTGATGCCTTTAGAGCAGGGAAATTCCTGGTTCGGAAAATATTCCCACAATGGGGCATGTGTGAGGTCCTGCAGTCGACAATGGCCTTCACATCACCAATGAGGTGTTCCAACACATCACAATCTTGCTAGGAATACAACAAACATTCTTTGTGCCTATCACCTGCAAGCAAACTGGATGTGTGAGCGCCTCAACGGTCTGCTCAAGGAAAGTATAGCCAAGATTAAAAAGACCCTCAATAAAAGTTGGCTTCACTGTTTTCTGTTAGAGTTGTTCATATTGCGCAATAAACCATGGTCTGACCACCATATGACCCAGCAGGAGGTGGTGACAGGATGGCGCATGCAACTTCCCCTGGCTCCTCCCACTAGGGCAATCAAATACACTGAAAAAGTATGAGTACTCCGCTTCCTTGATGGCTAGTGCCTCTTTTATTTCTCGTCAACTGTAGAGACAGCGGGAGAGGTCTGAAGCAGGATAAGAGAACGGCAACACCAAAACCAATGAGGACCTACTAAAGCAACCATGGCTGCATCCAGAGGACCAGGACATATTGAGGAACTTTTTGAGAAAGTGGAATAAACCATGGTTTACTGATCCCTACACTGTCGAGAAAGTGACTGAGCGAGCAGTCAAGTTGGAGGAGAAGAAAACTCAGCATTACTTGGAAGAGATCAAGCCCTACAAAGCTGTGGCCTCTCCTAGCACCAATATTGAAAGGGCCCATGATCCACAAACAGAAGAGAAAAGCATTAACTTGGAATCAGCACGGCCCAGCAGAGGACATCCAATGGTTACTTGCTCACGTGCAGGAGAGATAGGGCAAGGACTTCCTACACATCCAGAATGAGGGCACACTGTTTGTTATTCTACTTTATGTACACATTCATTGTGAAAGTGCATCTATTTTTATTGCATTGGTTCCATGCTTCCCTGTGATGCTCATCCAGAAAATTTCCAAGGCCAATTTGTCCAATTTGTCAGGGGGTCCGAGAGCACCAGGAGACACCACCCTAACATGTACTTCTGCACCTTTATAGCCTATTTGTCCCAAGTATATCCACACTTGGAAAGGGGAAATTCACGAGTACTCTCAGTACTCCGAGATCCTAGAATAAAATTTGGGTTGGAGCAGCTATTCCTTCTTACTATGGCATCTCGTGATGGTGCCGGTGTTTCCACGTCAGCCTGCAGGCGGGTGGTGTTAAACCCGCCAGGTCAGACCTGGCGGGAATGACACCTCCATCTGCAGGACTCTAGATCACCCAGTATGGCAACAAAGGTGGCGGCGGGTTTACCGCCACCGTTATTTCCATACCGGGTGACTCGTAATGAGGCCCATAGTCTTTCTTATCACCTTTGGAAGGTGACCAGAATTCTTAGAACAGGGATGAGTCCCAGGCCTGGGGAGATCAGCTCCAGCCAATCATGGAACACAAATCCAGGGGTGGATTGCAGAGGGCAAGAGCCAATGGTAATCCTGTGACACTGAAACAATATAATAGATTGTTTTTGGGAAGGGTCAGGCAAGCCACCTGACATGCGAGGGCCCATAGAATAACATCTATATGTGCCGTCTATAGGCACTACCACCCCAGCTGCCAAAACATGTACACTCTTAGGTTTTTGGGAAAGAGTCCCATGTTGTGACACAGTAAAGCAACAAAAGTGCCTGACATGGGCTCAGGAGCAGTGATTTCGGTAAATTTGAATGTACTGTATGATCCGTGTCCGTTATGGAAAATAAAGGACAGTTTTAACTTGCCCTTGGCTGAGTCCTCCGTGTGTATGCTGGGGAGGGTTTGTTGGGCCCCAAAATCGGACTGGCAAATCGGTTGTCAGTCCCGTGGCCAATTGGAAACTGGCCTTGGGTTGGTAATGGGCCGGTTTTACGAGCCCCCTTGGGACCGGTTTTAAGCTGTGCATATTTTTATATGTGCTTATTTTTATATGTATATATGAAAGACAGTGCCCGGTTTTTACTTTGCCCCGCTACAGCGGGATCAATCTAGTGCTCTCCTGCTTTGTCTGTGCTGTGCACATTCACAAAGCAAGTTAACACTTAGTTTGCTTTGATGAAATGTATCAAGCATGAGTGCCCCGGCCCAGGCCCAGCCATCTGCTGCTGTGTGGCACCAGTGCCGCCAGGCCAGCCAGGAGGCAGCCCCACTCGTTGACGCCGTCTCTCTCAGTGACATTGTGAGTCAGTCAAGTCAAGGCAGCCAGGCCTGGACAACAATGGGGGTGGGCTGGCTGCTGGGCTGACCAGGATGTGTGAGTGTGACTGAATGCGCATTGCTACCTCAGCTCGTGTATGTGTCTTAACTTGTGCAAATTGCAAGTTGCACGCTCTCTTAATGTTAAATTAATTTGTGGTCCTGCCTGTGGTGGAGGGCGGGGCTGGCCCGGGGCTGCCGCCTGCCTGTCTCCTTGAGGGGCCAGAGTAGACGTGTCATGTGGCTAACTTAGTTGCTAAGTTAAATTGCTACTTGCAATGTTATGTAAGAAGTATCAGCGCCGTCCAGGCAGCAGCCACTCCAGCCAGCCAATCATTGAACCTGCCTTCATGCGCATTGCCTTTGCCAATGTGCTGTGGGTGCAGCCAATGCCACCAATACCCCAGCATATGCTGCCGGGACTTGTCAGAAGTCGCAAGTGGGAGATTTAATTAGGAAGCAAACAAGCAAACAAAGCCAGGAGTAGGTGGTGTTGTTGTTGACAAAGAGAGGAGCAGAGGAGCAGAGCAGCACTGTGTGAGCAGCAGCAGGCCTGAGACAACTGACGAGATGAGGCAAGCCCTATTGGAGGAGCGAGCTGATGCTCAAAGTGGTCAGCCTAGCCGAGGAGAGCGACGAGGAGTGGGAGTGGAGACCAGACAGTCAGGAGGAGGACAGTCACTACAATTATGTTTGTGGTGTGGGCCGGCTGCCGTTGTGCAGTAAAGTAAGTAAATAAAAACATAAGTGTTATTTACGTAGGGTGGCATGGGCAGTTCCAGTCAGGGGATACAGGCAATCTGTTTGATAAGGGTAGCACCAGGGCCAGTGTCCTACTGCTTGCTGCTTCTGCTGTCTTTGGGGGGAGGGGGGCAAGGGTGCATGCATACCTCTGGGCGGTAGAATTCCCTTTGATGCCAGGGTCAGGGGGCGGTGTGTGCCTCTCCTCTCCATTTCCTAGTGGCCTCAGTCTTATGGTTGATTTTATTCACTGAAAATGCCGAGACACATTGCCAGCCTGTCAGCCCCATCCCTCCAAACCTTTGTTTCCCATGCACAGGCAGCTCTATTGACTTAAATTGCATCTGAGCATGTATCTGTGTTACCTCAGCTCTAGCTGTCATCTTGTGCTATGCACCACTCTATCACGTCTGATGCAGTTAGCTAGTTTTGAGAGAAAAGATGTACTCAGTGCCGGTTTGGAAGCAATGTTAAACTCTGTAGAGTCTGTTTTAATGACCAGGCAGGGGAACCTTAATCCGTGGTACAAATTTGCTCTGCCATTTTCTTCAGTTTTGTAAATTGCACCTAGGTTCTTTTATTTCCCCTTAGCTCATTAAGATTAGAATTCCGTCTCAGGCATCAAAACAAAGGTATGAGATGAGGCAGCATGTTACAGTGAGCGGTGGTGATGGCCTGAAATACACTGGGCCTCATTACAAGTATGGAGGTAGCCATGCCGATTTTAGCAGCATGGCTACCCCCATACCGGGTACCGGGTCCGGTTCCAGGAATGAGGAATAACCAGGCCATACCGACCTTGGAGGGCCCAGTAATTCCCTTTCCTGGGACCTGGACCCGGTACATCCCATTCCCATTTGAGCCCCCATACGGCTCAATGGGAATGGGGAGGATACTAACAATGGGCCCGTTAATGACAGGCCCGTTGTGAGCATCCTGGTCTGCCAGCGGGTCCCGCTAAGGAAGCCTGGTTTTACCAGTCATCCTTAGCGGGACGCTCGAGCAGACCTCATAATTAGGTGGTAGAGGGTTAACGGCGCCGGTAGCTCTACCGGCGCCGTTAACCCTCTACCGCCTTCCTCGTAACAAGGCCCACTGTCTTCAGTGCTCAGGACTGGAATCCAGGCACAGAGTTATCATAATTTCATGCAAACTTGCTTATACACCACCCCTGCCCTTAGTGCCCTACCCTCTCTACTACCCCCCCACCGTCATCCACTTCCTCCACCATGGCACGCCGTTTATCCCATGTGAATGTACATCTACATTGAGACCTGCCTCCCTCCTCATATCCCAATCTCCCTGCTAGCTTTGCTCCAATGCAATATTTTTGGTGCATAGGTACTAGCGCTTTAGCGCCACCTAAATATCCAGAGCTAAAAACATCACTGTGTCCTAGAACCCACTAACAATTCTCCCACTCTGAAACCCTAATGCTGATGGTGATGGATGGCCACATCTTCCTGTCATTTCAGCATTAAAGGCAGATATGTTTCCTAGTGGTGCACTCTATAAAGTCCCTCACGTTGTAAGTCCTACACTGTGCACCCATCATCCAATGGGCACATAATTTGCTGGCAGATTGCAGTTTGCGCACACAAGATATTCCCGAGTTAGCTTAGACTACAACAAATAACCATTTCACTGCATTCAACTGCTATGATGCGTATTGACAACTGGCAAGTTGAGTGAAACGCTTTAACAACCCTAGGCACCAAACCCAGACACCTAGTCTCAGCACCCAGAGAGGTTCAGTTCACATTGTGGCATTTACAACCAAATTAGCTCTCTGCAATGGACATTCACAAACTTAAGATGCTAATGTCCTCTAGTTGTTGTATGTAGCATGTCTTGGAAAGAAGGCTAATGCCATCTTTTTATTTCGCATCAACACTGATATTTGAGACTAGTGTTTCTCTAAGAAGAGTAGCATGCATGCTCCATTATGGCTTGTTAGTAGTTCAGTCAGTGACCTCTTTATAGCATAACACCTGGTGGTGCTGCTATATAGCGTGCATTTGGTAAATGCGAGCATGAACAGATGTCCTCCCTTCTCGTCTCATGCTGTCATTCTTTACCCACAATTGCAATGCCATTTAATTTCCTGTGCTTCTTCCTCCCTTATGCATTCTCCTTTCCCCTGTCTCCTTCCCCTTCCTCTATCATTGCTCAACCTGCAGTTTCATTCCTTCACTGCTGCACTGTCATTCATTCTTTCCCCCACTGTTACTCCTTCTCCCGAGTCACATGTGCTTTTCTCCCTGCGTTGTCATCCCTTCCCCATGTGCTTACATCACTTAGTCCTTGCGCTTTCATTCCTTTCCTCCTCCTTGCACTTTCATTTCTTCCCAGGTGTGGAAGATGGCAGTTGTGGAGACGACCACTGACTACAAATAATGTCATTAACGTAAAGTTAATTGTTAAAACTGGTGTTATTATTTGGGGTAAAATACATGCTCTACTCTATGAATTCTGTGTGGGTGAAAGTGCTCCGTTTCGGTGGATTCTTTTCTATGAGATCTTTTACAGGGGTGGGTGGGAGAACCACTGATCTTGACTGGCTAGCTGGCTCAGGCTCTCCTGGTGCAGCGTGCGTGTATAAAGAAAACTGAACGTTTTCCTTTTCTCGTTTGAGCATGTTCGTTGTGGACAGTGGTGGAAGTGGGAAAAAGGAACTAGTGGTACCCTGGCTGCCTGCATCCCCAAAAGAGGTAGGGGGGCGGTTGGACAGATTCAGGGGTAGACAGGGGGGTGCACTGGCGACACCAGGATCACAAATTCTGGCTCAAATTGTCGGATTTCAAGGTCTACAAAGTAATAATGTCTTATAGAGTTTATTTACAAAAAACACAAATTGCATAATGAAGCCCAATGACAACATCCTTATAGCAACATGTTAAACCAAAAGAACATCATTGTATCTTTAATTTTCACATCCTCAATGCTAAACTATAAGTCCCAGAATGCAAGATAATGCCAACCTGAAAATCTAGGTAACCACACTGTACTTTCAGTGATTTAAGACATGTCATACAATAAGTTGTTTATGTAATAAGCAAAGATAGATAGATATGCAGATTGTTCAACATTTGATTAGTGACTTAAAGCGACTTTATTTGTTTGCATGTAGATATTGTAAACATCGCATACCGTGGATATAAACAAATATTTGCATGGGTGCTTTAGGTTGCTCACTTTTACCCTCAGAGATATGCAGCGCTCTGCAAGCTCTTTGAGTTGGAAATGTTCCATCATGCATATGAAAGGCTATGCCACTGATAAAAGATTTGCAACCTGGGCACCTTAACCACCGGCAGAGCCACAGACGCTATGTGTGTGCGTGTCTGCCTAGCTGTGACTTGGGAAACTAGGGAGAAAGAGCACCCGGGACAAGTTTCTTGAGCCATTGAACTAAATGAACGCTCTGTAAAAATTAAAAGCACTAGTGGTACGGCAACAGCGTTCCAATGATTTGTATTACACTTCCATCTCATTCAGCACGGCATTATCCCTCCATAAGTAGCTTTTTCAGTAAAGTTGTGAATTGACACAATACACGCGTGAGGGTTTGAGGGCCACTTTTTTAGGTGAGGGACGCCACACTTTTTTTAAAATGAGGGGCGGGCCACTTTATTTTAGGTGGCCAGGCCACTTTTGCATAGTGTGAACCCCAGTCCTCTCTGGCATACCTATTACAAGGTAATAACACTTGTCATGCTTACTTGATTATAGAAGCCCAGTAAAAGAAAGTTCATGCCACAGTAAGAAATGACTAGACTGACTGCACGAAAATGGCAATATAGCCACTAATAACACATATCATGCCTGCTTTATCATGTATGTCTATTATGATTTAGCACACCAACCCCACCCTCCCCTAACATGGCTACTCTGTACCACCACTCTACCCCAACAGAAGATGGAAACTTTAGAAGGCTATAAATAAAAGAAATTAGCAAGTGGAGGCAATCAATGACCCTCACTATGTATGTCAAAGAGAACAGAATCCCCAGAGGAGTAAGGATTTTAACAATACCCACTTATGAGGACATTGATCCCGAAATTATACAGGAGTGGCAGGAACATACAAGTAATTGTTCTTTCTCAATGATTAAGACTCTGTTAAAGTTTGACAAAAAATACTGTATTAAAATTATGGAAGAAATTGAAAAACAAAAAGACCAGTTATTCAACTCGCGGGATGGAGATGAATGTAAAAGAAAAGTCACTAGAATGGAAGAGAATCTGGAGAGATTTGAGTGAGAAATACGATTACCAAAACAACAAAAATGACAACAAGAGAGAAAAGTTTATGAACATGGGCAAATCTATGAATTTCCGGGTTGATTTCCCCGTAAAAGAGCAAATAAAGCAAAATAAATCTGGACTCATCAGCATCATAAGAAATTTAAACTGCTACACATGAACAACGTAGCAGATCGCAGACCAACAGATTGACCTCCAAAAGGAGGGCGAGGAGAAGGAAGAGGAGAACAAGAAGAAGGGAAATTGGAGTAAGAACATTTCTCAAAAGGGTCAAACGTTCAGATAGAGGGCTAAGGAACAGAGGTAGAGAACAACGGATGACATCCTAAAGGTGAATATATTCAAATCTCAGATCGACATATCTCGAGACAGAACAATCAGTCTTGGAACTGGGATTAACTTTTTCTCCCTCAGACACATTCAATTTACCTAATACTAGAATAGATCTCTTTGAATTTCTTCATAAAGTAACATTTAAAAAAAAAGAATCCTCACAACATAACTGCTGATAAGGATACAGAGACAACCCCACCTGTCCAAAATCCGCTTTCTCTGAGAGATGTAGAGGCTCTGCTTTGTTTGAACAATTTCAGTGAAGAGCCTCTTTATATCATGATAATCAAGAATATTGCAGAGATAAGGTATTGAAACACATTTTTCAAGATCTAGTGATCTCAAGGTCAAATCTACTTTCTGTCCAACTATTATTGCCAACAAAATATACCTCTTTGATGAGCGAGTAATTAAAGATCTAAGGTTATTATCTAACAAAATATACAATAAGACAGGTAATTTGACAACTGAACAGAATTTGTCCATTCAGAATTTACAAGATGTCATCACTATTATTATCACATAAGCAGACAAGGGAGGAGGATTTATAATCTGGAGCAGAACTAAATATGATGAAGAAGAACAACAGCAATTATCAGATAATATTTGTTATGAAATTTGTGAGATCGAAATACTTCAACAAGTCCAATTGAGCTTTCAAACATTGAACAAAAAGTGAAACTATCTTAACTTTATAGATTGTGAAGAACTGCTGTTTTTAAAAACAGATGCACCAGTACCGCCTTTTCTGTATTTTGTTCCTAAAATCCACAAAGACATTTATAAACCTCTGGGTAGACCAATTGTGGCGCCTAATGGTTCATTACTGCAAAACGCTGCAATATTTGTGCACATCTTTTTAAATGCTTTTGTCAAATACTTGAACTCGAACATCAAAGATACAGGAGAATATCTCACTAAAGTAGAAAACCTTAAATGGGATCCAGACTTTCTGTTAGTATCTCTAGATGTTACATCATTGTATACAAGTATTCAGCATGACAATGGTTTCAAGGCCTGCAAGTATCTCTTAGATTCCAAATCTATCATCTTTAAGCAACACAAAAAAAATATATTATCACTGTTACAGTTCTGTTTGGAAAATAATGTTTTTTATTCAATGACAAACTGTACAGACAGAAATGTGGCACTGAGATGGGCTCATGTATAGCTCCTACATATGTTATTGTATACATGGGCTGGTTGGAACTAACAGAAACATGGTCAGAAAACTATGAGAATGGACTTCAGCATCTAATATGTTGGTATTGATTTATCAATGACTTGTGTTTAATTAGGCATGGAACCTAAGAATCTCAGGTTCAATATTTAAGTCAGTTACACCAGAACAATATGCATCTTCATTTAACCATGGTGGTTAGTATAAGTGAATTGGTATTTCTAGATGTTACATTCTATGTGATGGATGTCAAGCTGAACAGTAAATTATACAGAAAGGCAACATCTTCCAATTCAGTGTTACATGCTAAAAGCCATTATCCAAAAACATTGATCAATGGCATACCATTTGGAGAACTGATAAGAGTCAAATGCAATTGTGCATTAGGGAGTGACTTTCTGGAATATGCATGTCAATTAGGTGCACAAGTTCTGGCAAGAGGACACTCCAGTCAAACCCTGGAAAGTGCCGAAAATAAGGTTAAGACAAATTGCGCTTTAACCTTTTTAAATCTGCTAAATCCAAAACTAAAGTCAATGACGGTATCACGTGTATCACTCAATACAGTTCCCAATCCCACTCTATAAAAAATATCCTCAAAACAGATTTGACTATCTTAAGTATGGATCCTGATGTCAAAAAGATGGTGAGAAATTATGCCAAAATGACATTCTTTAGGGCCAAATCACTAAAACAAGTGATCTCTCCTAGTTACCCATGCATTACAAAAGACAATACTAACTGGTTAAATAATAGAAATCACAAAAGGTTTTTTCAAGTTCAATAATTGCAAGGTTTGTGATCTATCAATAACCATGACATCATTAAGTTATGGAGAAAACAACAATGATAGATGGTACATCAATCACAGATTTGACTGTTTGATCATATTTGTAGTGTATAGTATTTCCTGTCCATTCAATAAAATGTATATGGGATCTACTATTTGTCCTTTGAAAGTGAGGATTTTACAACATTAGAGTGCAATAAAAAATAAAGACACTAACTATCCCCTAGCGGTCCATTTTGAAGAGAAATACACCCACAAACCCACTGTGTTAAAATTCAGCGCATTAGCACATGTTACAGAACATAAAGGGCATGTTAACAGAGAGAGAACGCTAAGATAATTGGAATCCAAATTGATTATTGAATTCAACACTAAAAAACCCAATGGACATTACTTGGACGAAGAAGTGGCAGTCCATTTATTGAGAGAATTGTGTTTTATTAGTGGATATTTTAGACACTTGTACTTTTTGGCTCTATTGATCTATAGTAGCTGCTATATGTAAACCTTGCCTTCTTATTACCTAAAGAGTCTAATAGAGAAGATCATAGAGCAAATATTCTTCAAACCATGTTTTTACATATTCAGGATGACAGTGAATTGGCTGTTGTGGAATCATCACTATGACCTAGCAGTCTGTATATATATAGATGTGTTGCGTACTGTAGTGAAGCATCTATTGGTATAATCAGTGATAGTTGAAACATTGGTTAACACAATCATTGTGCAAAATGATTTCAATTTGAATATATCTTATTAGTAATGTGAGAAACCTGAGGTGTTTCACCCATGTGATTCCCGGTATCCATGACTCAGGCAGCCAGGAAAGGGCCATCGCTCTTGGATCCCAACCATGGGGGCGGACAAGAGAGCGAAGATCACCTCGGAAGGGGACCTTGGGATAAATGGGGGGAGGAACCACCTTGGGTGAGGCACAATATTTCCCCAGTTCCAGTACATCCCTCCCCGACGTCCCCTCTGTCATTATGGGATACTTTTGTCAACAACCCATTTGTACACAACACTACAGTTACCCCCTTCACCCTGATGAAAACCCACATGTTTTTTCAGTATTCTTCAGAAAAACCACAACTCCCATAATCCCTCCACACTGTTTTTCCCTAAAATTACTGGGATGAGGAGGAGAGAGAAATTCGGAGGATGAGAATTACCAACAGTGAACCACAGACACAGTAGACAGACTCTCCCCTTTCTATATCAGACTGTCCCACTTATGAGGCAAGGCAAAGCCAGGCCTCCCTTCACAACCATGCACGCCTGAATTTAATCACTACTCCCAGGAAGTATAAAAGGCAAAGCAGGAGGGCACACTTTGAGCGCGTCGGGAATGCTGGAAGGTGCTGGAGAAAGCCCTAGTCAGCTGCAGAAGCCATGAAAGTCCTGGAAGAGGAGAAAACCGCACAAACACTGGCCCTGCTATTTGAGAGGAGACTGCAGTCTGGAGGAGGGAGCTGTACTTCCAGAAGGCAAGACCAGGGCAGCTGGGGTTGCCTGGCAGTACCTATAGCATAACTCCTCCCCTGGGTCCAGACAGGCTAACCCAGGTACATGAGGGGCAGGAGGTAAGACCCTGGACTAATTGAAACATCCCCCTTGTGTATATATTGAACCTAAATAAGGTTCAATATATATACACAATCTATAACACACTTTATGCTTTGGCAATACTAATATGGTAAATATGTATAATGTCTATGTGGTACCACAGTTAAAACTGGGAGCAACATTATCACAAGTGCATTCTGGGACTGGGAGTCCAAAAACATACTTTTGAAGATTGTGAACTTTATGAGAGGGGTCTGAGCCCGGCAGAGGGAGACCCTTGTGAACTTTGTGAGAAGGGTCCGGGCCTGCCAGAGGGAGACCCCTGTGAAGTTTGTGGGAGGGGTTTGAGCGCAGTAGAGGGAAACCTTGTGAACTTTTATGAGAGAAATTGGCATCAGAGATAGAGTGGTCCGGCGCCATGTGGGTTCTCATTCAAAGGTCTCTGGCTGATGCCCCCTCCCCGAACCAGGAGAAACAACAAGTAGCACACCCTGTAGAATTCTCTCTTTGATATCCCTGCAGAGCCTGTTGATGCAGGTTCGAATCTTGGCTGGGTCAAACTCAGCCTTTCATCCTTCTGAGGTCGATAAATGAGCACCACACCCCATGTGTAATAATAAGCAGTGCTCAGATACCTGAGGGTTCGTAGCGCTATACAAATGCAAAATTATGAATTATTTGGAGGTCTTAGTGGAGGCCAACATGAGGTGTCAAACCAAATCCCTTGGACAGTCGAAAGTCTTTGACACGTTGTGGAAGCAAACCTCCGAATTGAGGTGAACACTAACACAACCTACAACATTGTCGCGAATGTACTGTGCAGAGCCTGACTGGGGTCTTTAGAGAAATACCTGAATGGGGCTTTAGAGAGAGCCTGACTGGGGACTTAAGGGGAAGCTTGACTGGGGGCTGAGACACAGACTTAGGTAAAGGGAAGAAGGGGTCTAGAATGACTTTTTGTTGAAATGTGAACTGTGGCAAATGTGAACCCAAGAGAAAGCTAGCGGAAGGGAACCCCCATTTTCTGATGAGATTTACAAAGTGTGAACCCGACTGAGGGAATTGTGAAACTGGTGTTTGTGCCCACGCGAGGGGAATGCTTTGCGACCTATTATATTATGAAGCATGCACTTGCCGTAGAATAACAGAGTGACCAGCGAGACATGATTGCCCTTTGGAAGACTCTGTTTAAATTGGCAAGTGCTTTCAGAGGCTAACACTGAAAGAAGGATCGGAGCATGGCTGAGCGGGGGTCACAAGGTGAAGAGTAATCCCCTGATGTGAAGGCTACCAGAAGGAACTGTTTGTTTTGTTGTTTTTGTCATATCAGTCCCTTTACTTTATATATTTGTAACGCGCCGCAGCTCGCTAGCATCAGGGCGTAACAAAAACACGAAGGGAGAAGAGATCACAGGTCTACATAAAACAGAGAAGAGATGGACTCAATAAGAGTCCGAAGCTGAGTATGCAACAGATTACCAAAAGAGTAATGTTTTCAGCTGCTTTCTAAAGGAAAGGTAGTTACTTTCCAGCCTAAGATTGCCCGGAAGATCATTCCAGAGAGCAATTGCCTTGGTGGGAAAAGCCCTCCCAAGTCCAGTGGCTTATACTCTGGTGTGGCCGGATTTGAGTAGCCCATGTTTGCTGATCTTAAACTTCAGCTTGGTTCGTACCAATTGAATTCCCTTTTGAGATATGATGGAGCCGTGCCGTATAGGCAGCGGTGGACCAACGTCAAAGATTTGAATTTAATGCGCTCCTCTATGGCGAGCCAATGAAGGCCAATTCTGTCTTGGGTAATATGGTCACGCTTGGGTTTCCCTGTGATGGTTCTGACGGCGTTATTTTGGATTATTTGGCATTGTTTAATGCAGTTATTGCTAGACCCAAGCATCAATGCATTCCTATAATCGAGTCGGGACAGAATAGTGGCTCTGGCGATGGTGGCACTATTTTTGGCGTTAAGATTTGGCCTAATGCGGCGTAGTAATCTCTGATAGTACTGGCAATTTCTTTTTAGGTATGAGACCTGTGCCTCTGTTCCTAATGAGGATTGCAGGTATATGCCGAGTGTTTTAACTTTGTTTGTGACTGTGATGTTGGAGTCTTTAATGTTAAATGTAGAATACGCTGGGCCTAGATTAGATAGGGCTTTTGTGGATCCAAATGTCATGAGTTCTGTTTTCGAACCATTCAAGCACATCCAGTGAGCCTTCATCCAACTCTCTATGGTGTTATAGATGGCTGACAGTCTTTTATTGTCTATAGCATGGTCTCCACAAAGTTCTATGATCAATTGTGTTGCGTCTGCAAAATTAGTGAAATAAATCCCCAACTGTGAGAGGAGGGTGCAGAGACAGCGAATATAAAGATTAAAAAGGAGAGGGGAGAAGCTGGCTCCCTGTGGGACGCCACAGTCCATGGGGTTTGAACTAGTGCAGTGTCCGCCCCAAATGTGATTTCGGAATTTCTGTCTTCCAGAAAGGAGGATATCCATTCAATGGCTTCATCAGAGCAGTTTCCTGCTTTTCCCAGGGCCTCTAGGAGCTTCCCATGATCTAATAAATCAAATGCTGCCCTCTGAAGCCAGAGCCTTTGCATGAGAAAAGACTTGGGCACAGAAGGCCCTGAAAAGTGAAAATGAACTGTAATCTTGTGCCAGAAAAGCCCAGCAGGGTGCTGTGCTCAAGAGTCCCGCCTTGTCCCGTCTTAAAAACATGGGGAAGGGAGACCCGAGCCATAACATCCTGATTTATCATTGTGTGAACACTTCTTTCTTTTCTTGGGAACATTATACCACACTATTTTGTAGCATAGCAGTGAGGATTGGCAATAGTTTTTTTTTTAGTATTGGCCCTTTTTGTTTGACTAGACTCCACTTGGACTGTATTATTATTATTTTTTGATGGTCGGGGCTTGCTCCCATCTTAGAATAAGGTTTAGATTAGGCATTTATCACACCCATTTTTACAGTCTAATAAACCCTGTTGCACTGTGATCACTTGTGTCTGTCATGCTTTGATACCATGCCTTCCTTAGAGTAACCATCTATAGAACATCATTTGAAGTAGCATTTTCACTCTGTAACCATAAACATATGCTTAATAGAGCTGGTTGTTTGATGCACAATTAATGATAACATTAGATATGCACTAGCACTTTATCTAAAATCGTAGTTTGACCCATTTGATTACAAATGACACATGTTACTAATAGCCATTCAACAAAATGGCAGAGACTACCCATAACTGTATTGCGATATATGTATGAGCAGTAGCACTTTATTCTTTTTAATAATTAAATATTTTTTTGTGAGCAAACATCCAGCTTGGCATCCAATTTGGGTAGTTCACTAATATGGAGTACATTGCACTATGCACTTTTATGTATAACATCATTGATGATAAGTTATTATCATTTTTCTCTACCATGTTTTTTCTTATTGTGATTAGATGCCTTTATAAAAAGTATCGATTATGATTGTACTATTTGCACTATTTCTGGCTTTGTAGCACTAGCACTTTAACTGACAACAATATGCCATATTAGCACGACCACTAGGTAAACACAGACAGTTGAGAAACAATGTTTTAATTAAGCAGCAAGTCTGTCAGAAGTTCCTTGAGATTTACTTCTGCATTGATATCACTTACAGACACGAGCAATGCTAAAAGAATACTTACATTAGCAATGTTAAGCAAGTTAACTATTTTCAAGAAAGGGATAGTATCAACATATTCTATTGAACGTGAACACAGTTCATCTGATTTAGAATCGAGATTGGATATGACACTTGCTTTTTGTTATCAACTTTGATACATACATATGTACTGAACAAAGAATATATACTACAAAATGGCTGTTCCATTAGTAGTGGCTGCTAATGCAACAAAGCCTCATGGAAAAGATGATGTCTACATCACGTGAGCTGTGCAGAAATAAAAGAAATTCCTCACTAATTGAAACTTACCTGATAAGCCTTTGCAGCTCGGCAGAATGCATGGAAGATATGATATGATATGATATGATAAGGCATTTGTAACGCGCCTATACACAAGTGTTTCAAGGCGCGACGAGGCAGGGGGGGGAACAAGGGGAGACAGACAACGATCTTACTAGGCCAGGTGTCATTCAGATCGCGCAAGTGCAAGGGTAGAGGGGAAGGGAAAAGTGCATGGGGGAAGGGAGAGGGGAAAGTGCAGTACAGGGTTATAAGCATACAGCATACAGGATAAATAACAAGGGCCAGCTGGTGGCAAGTGCGAGGTAAGTGCAGACAAGTGCTGGGAAGGGGGGCTGTATGGATACAGACACAGTCCCGTAGTGCAGGGGTTGCCGTGGAGGCAGTGCAGGGGAGAGTGGCTGGGCCGAGAACGGTGAATGGCCCAGTTGCAGATTCAGTGCAGTTTCAGTAGTATTAGCAGGGGAGAGGGGGAGAGAAAGCGGAGGCAAAGAGGAAGGTTTTGAGGTGCTTCCGGAACCGGAGGTGGTTCTCCTCAAGTTTCAGGGAGGTAGGAAGGCTGTTCCAGAGGGAGGCCCCTGCAGTGGAAAGAGATCTGCCCCCAACTCGTTGTTTGGAGAAGCGGCTGACCCTGAGGGAGTTGGAGGCGGATGAGCAAAGAGCTCGAGAAGGAAGATATTTAGGAAGAGAGAGTTGAAGGTATTTTGGCCCAAGGCCCCAGACGGCCTTGTGGACAATGCAGAGGGTTTTGAACTTGATCCTCGCAGTCACTGGGAGCCAGTGTAGTGATTTCAGTCCTGGAGAGATACGGTCCCTGGGCTTGAGGCCAAGGACAAGTCTTGCAGTCCTGTTCTGGATGAGTTGCAAAGGGCGGAGAGTAGAGGCGGGCAGATTAAGATAGAGGCTGTTACAGTAGTCCAGCTTAGAGAGAACCAGGGCTCTAGAGACAGTGAGCTTCTGGGGGAAGGAGAGGAAAGGAAGGATACCTCTGAGGAGGTGTAGCTGGTAGTGTGACTTCTTAGATACGTCGGATATGTGAGGAGAGAAGGAGAGTGTGGAGTCGAAGATGACCCCAAGGTTTTTTTGCCTTGCAGGTAGGAGTAGGAAGAGGGCCCAGAGAGGCCGGCTAGAGAGCAGCAGGGAAGGAGGGAGTGGGAGTGCTGATGAGTAGAATCTCAGTCTTACTGGCATTAAGGCAGAGGTCGTTGGCGGCACACCATTCCTGGATAGCAGAAAGACAGTCAGAGATGAGGGAAGGAGAAGAGGAGGCCGAGGGTAGCCTGAAAATGAGTTGGGTATCATCCGCATAGCACTGAAAGTAGGGGCAGAGAGCGGCGATGTGGTGGGCGAGAAGTGCCAGATACTGGTTGAACATTCAGGGAGAGAGGTTAGATCCCTGGGGGACACCACAGGTAGAGAAGAAGATGTCAGAGAGGAAAGACCCCAGTTGGACCTGGGAGGGTCGATTTGAGAGGAAAGAGGTCAGCCACGTCAGAGCCTGACCAGTGATACCGAGGTTAACAGTATCAAAGGCAGAAGAGAGATCAAGCAAAATGAGAACACATGGAATGTTAGAGTCAAGGTTCGAGAGCAGGTCCTCACGGATGTTCAGGAGAGCAGTTTCCGTGCTTCTGGCAGCTCTGAAGCCAGACTGATGGTCATGAAGACTACCAACACATTCAGCATGGAGATTAAGCTGGGAGATGGCCAGTTTCTCCAGGAGCTTGCCCAGGAAGGGAGTGATAGAGATTGGGCGATAGTTAGCTGGGCAGGAAGGGTCGGAAGAGGGTTTCTTAAGAAGGGGGTGCACAAGGGAGTGCTTGAGAGGGGATGGGAAGACTCCAGAGGCGAAGGAGTGATTGCAGAAGTCAGCAAGGGCAGGAGCCAAGGAGTCAATGTGGTCCTTGATAGTTTTGGAGGAACAGGGGTGGACCTGTTTTGATGAGACTTTCATAGATCAGCAGAAAAAAGGGGAAAGTAAGAGAAGGAGAGAGGAGGGGTGGCTGCAGAAGAGCCAGAGGAAGGGCAGGGAATAGAGGGGGGGAGGTTATAGGAGGAGAGTGAGGACAGGATGTCCTGAGTTTTTGAAATGAAGTGAGAGGCCAGTGCCGTGCAGAGGGCCTGGGAGGGGACAGGAGAGGTAGAGACTGCAGCAGGGTTGGCCAGCTCCTTGCAGATTTTAAAGAGTTCGGCCGAATTGTTAGATGCCGCAGAGATGCGGGCTTGGATAAGGGCTCTCTTCTTGGTGAGAACGGAGAGCCGGTATTGCCTTTGGAGCAGGCGACAGGCCAGTTTGTCAGAGGATGAACATGAAGCACGCCATTTCCTCTCTGCCACCCTGCTCTTGCGCTTAAGGGTGACGAGATCCGAGTCATACCAGGAGTTACATTTGGCTTTGGGCTTCAGGCGGATTCTCATGACAGGGGCAAGGATATCAAGAGTATCAGATATAGCGGAGTGGAGAGTGGAGAGGGCTGTGTCAGGGTGGGAGTCAGCCGAAGGGGGAGGAGGGGGCAAGAAGGTGGCAGCGAAAGCCTCAACTGACACGCGCTTCATGGGTCGGATGACCGAGAAGGAAGGTGGAAGTGATGGGGGTGGCTTTGCCTGTGGGGTAGGGAGGGTGAGGTGGGAGGAGAGGAGAAAGTGATCACTCCAGGAGAGAGGAGTGGAGAGAGGGGAAGGTCAGAGGAGATCAGGGCATCAAGAGTGTGCCCTGCAGAATGAGTCGGCCCAGACGGGAGAATAGAGAGTGAGAGAGAGTCGCAGAGGTTGCGAAAGAGTCCAGAGGGGGGACAGGAGGCATCCAGGTGGATGTTGAAGTCTCCAAGAAAGAGGAGTTGAGTGGTTGAGGACAGGAGTGAGGAGGAGAGGTCCGCCCACTCGGAGAGGAAGGAGGAAATTTGACCAGGTGACCGATAGATAGTAGCCACGGTAAGGGAATGGCTAGGAGAGAGAGAGAGTCGGCAGACAAGACATTCAAAAGAGGAGTAGGTCTGCATGGGAGTAACAGTGGCAGGAATCCACTCAGGGAAGATAAGGGCCACACCTCCCCCCGCACGGTTAGGCCTGGGCACAGAGAGGATCTTGTAACCGTCGGGTAGGAGTGTGTCAAAGCTGGTGACAGAGCTGGCCGTGAACCATGTCTCAGTGAGACCGAGTACGTCAAGGTCAAGTTCCTCAAGAAGGCAGATATCAGAGGAATGTTTGACGGCAGAGCGAGAGTTAAGAGTGGCAATGTGGAGAAGTTTGCCATCTTTGAAGGACTTCCGGGGAGGGGTACAGATCAGAGGTACGCCCTGCGGAGGTGAAGAAGGAGCATGAGAGGGGGTGGGGAGGGAGGGAAGAGGCAAGTTAGTCGAGGACAGAGGAGGGGGCACAGCAGGAGAGGAGAGGAAGTTGATGAGGCGTGGGAAGCGTCTATCGAAGAGGTGAAGGTTGGCCTGAGGGCCTTGGACCAAGACGGTCCCATTAGCATAGACATTAATGATGGCCTTAGAGGAGTGGAAGGAAGCCAAGAGGACATCCCAACGGGTGCCACCATTAATGGGGGAAGAGGAGAAAGGAGAGAGCACAGAGACCATATGAAGGGTCCATAGGTCAGGAGAAGGCACGAAAAAGAGGATGTCAGTGAGAGTTTCCTTGGAGGAGGCACTAGTGTAGGTGTCAGCGATAGGGAGGCCTGGGTTGGAGACCAGGATGTCCTTTTTAAACTTTTTCCTACCAGATTTAGTGAGGAGAGCAGGATAGTCAATGGAGAAGCAGTTAGAAAAGATTGGTGAGATAGAGAGCACCATAGAATGGGAGGGAGGGAGTGGGTGGGGGAAGACAGGACAAGCGCAAGTGGATAGGAAGAGAGCGGCAGGCGTTGGTTTACCACAAATTCAGAACACAGTAAGGGGTATCAGGTACACAGTGGAGAGGCCACCTAAGTTTCAAAATCCTGCAGAGGGAGAAAACCCTAGTTTACCACAAATTCGGAACACGGTGAACACAGTAAGGGGTATCAGGTACACAGTGGAGAGGCCACCTAAGTTTGAAAATCCTGCAGAGGGAGAAAAAAAACCCTAGTTTACCACAAATTCGGAACACGGTGAACACAGTAAGGGGTATCAGGTACACAGTGGAGAGGCTGTGAGAGATACTCTGATGTGTATATCGCAGTTGCTCGTGAGTCCATGTTTTTAATGTTTATCATGATTGTATGAATACATGTTTTGCCTTTTGCCATGAGATGGAGTTCTGGGGAGTCTTTTGTGTGCTTTTTGCTATCATCTTTGATATTATAGGGCGGCGGTCACCACCCTATAGTTAAGGTGAGCCAGAGACACATAGGAACCCCTCAAAACTCTATTGTTAATAACCTTTGATTCGAGTAATGGATTTGGCTGACATTTTGAAAGTGATTATAAGTCCAAAGCCTTCCAATCCCAGACTACAAAGTTTCATAAAAATGTTTTAAAAAATAAAAAAGTTATTAAGTGTCAAAAGAAATGATTTTTTCCAAAAGTGCAGCCTACTTCCCATTCATTTTCCCATAGACAAATAAAGTGAAATTTTGCCAAAGCGTGCAGCCAAAATCGCTGGAGGAATTTGGACCAGGTCCGAAACAACTTGGGCACCAAGCTTTGATTCGCGATCCATGCATGGTTTGGGGTTTTTCTTTTCCGTGCCGTAGTTATTTTAAAATTTGATGGAGAAGGGGGTGCCCATGGTTTTCAGAAATGAAATGACCGCCAACTTGTGTTTCTCTCGATGCAAGAGATATTTGCATCTACAGTTGAGGTTATGGAAAAATGAAATGCAGTAAAACGCTATTTGCAAGTCAAAAAACATGCAAATGCCATCAGGGTAGATGTGGGGGGATTGCTAGAGGGCAATGGGCCTCATTCCGAGTATGGCGGTAAGGGATAGCGGCCACCGCTAACGAGAGCGGTGGCGGTAATCCCTTACCGCCATACTCCGAGTTCCCTTAGCGCCATGGTGCTTTTAACACCTGCTTTTAGCAGGCGTTAAATACCATGGCGCTAAGGGACCTTGATGTTAATTACGCCACCGTAATTTACGGTGGCGTAATTGACGCCTTCCCCACTCCCATTATGCCCTATGGGGCAAGAATGGGAATGGGGAAGGGTAAATGGGGATTGGGGAATTACCGCCCCGCCAACCTTGGAATGGGGCGGTAATTCCGCCAACCACCAAGGCGCTGCCGGTCCGGGTACGGCGTCAACCAAGGCGTTAATAGCGCCATTGGTTAGCGCCGTACTCGGAATGAGGCCCAATGAGTGAAAATTTTGAGTTGGAGAGGGTGCAGGGACCGAGTTTGCAACACAAAGCTTTCTGTAGCCTCAGCTATAGCTGCGAATAGCAGACATCTCATAGCAAACTGCGTCATAGAAGCAGCGTGTGTTGTGGGGGGAAAGGGAGAGGACAGGGGAGGTGAGGAGGCCATCTGGGGATTGCGGGGAGCTGGCACAGATTAGGGTGAGTTGCGGGGGGACAGGAAAGGATTTTTTTCCAGACATTATGCAGATATTCGTGGCTATATCAGAAGCTTCAAAGGACGACAGATAGCCGACGGTATGTGTAGTTTGGTATATGTGGCTATATAGTTTGGGATGCCAGTGTTTTATATCTTTTTGAAAGTATTTTGTTTAGGTATAGTGACTTCAGGGTGAAAAATCACTGGGCATGGCCAAAGGCCATGGTGACCTGGTAGGTATTAGAGTCTTTTTATTTTGGATGTGTGATTTCAGACTTTTGAGCATGTGAGACTTTGGAGAAAGATAGAAGAAAATAGTTGAACAAAATTAATGTGAAAGAGATAAATTGTAGTCTAGTTTTAGATGCGCCGTACAATGTATTTTAGGTTGTGTAGTCTCACTTATGGTATTATGTTGTGTGGGTGTGCAATGTTTGCCTATCTACTTTACTGTTATGTATTTTTCTATGGATTCTTATTTGGAAGACACTTTACATACGTACATGAGTAGTGTTTTTTCTGTATTGATCATTTAAGTTGGATTCTAGTATAAAACTTGAAGTCAGTCCCGCAGTTAAGATAAATGTCAATGAACTGTAGCCGGGGTTATAATAAAACACGTTTTTGTTTATTGCATTTGTGTATTTTTATATGATAAGTAGGCCTTAAAAGGACTGTTTTGGGGTACACTGAGTGTAGAACTTTAGCACATTACGAGTACTCTTTGGCTCTTATGAAGGAACACTGCATTTCCTTCACCAGTTAGGTGTACTCTGTTATGTCTATAGAAATTGGCCACGTAGAACTGTATGTTGTGTGCAATCCATAATTGGTTGTGGTCTGTCATGAATGCTGAAACTTCTTTATTAACATTTATCTAGGATGTCTTAATTTTGCCATTAAATCTGGTGGTCCATCTCCATGTTTGCCTCTAAGTATGATTGGAAAAGATAAAAATGGTCTGAGGAAATAGTTCTGTTTGTTTTCCCATGTCTTGTTTCTTCATTCAAGTAAGGGACACTCCTCGTACATTCCCCACAATGAATTAGTATGACATCTGGGTGCCCTGTACTTCTCAGACTTAAAATATTTGGAAAACCTGTCACCAACACATTCCCCGCAATCCAAACCATTTAATTGTAAAATCTCTCTAAAACCTAGGTCCATGTTAATATTAAGTTTCACACAAACAGCCAGCAACAAAAACACCCAACTGTCTCCAACCAGACATGATATCTGCAGTATTTCCCTGTTTCCAGGAAAATTATTCCTAATTTGAATTTCTACTAGTTTTTAGGAGCAGGGTATATATGATGTGTGTGTGTTGTACTTTCTAACTGGTTGATGGTGCTGTTTTTAGTATTTGCGGCTATCAACAGCTGCCCAGCATGCGGCAATGCTAATCGCAGGTAGATCCTCACCCCCCCATTGCAGCCGTGGCTATATTCGATCAAGTGATGCGTTGTGTGTTTGTGGACGTGTGGTAGCCACTACTATTCAAAATCTTGGGTAGGGTGGCATTTTATAAGCATTTAGTGTTTTGGGGATTGTAAGAGACTAGGGGAGTGGGGAGGACTACGAGCCACTGTCATCAGCAAATGTCTAGGAGGAGCTCTTGTATAGCTGCGTCTATAAAAAAGCATGTGCTTAGTAGCATCAATACTATTCTGTGTTTCATTTTTTGTGGTTGGAGCCACGTGTATATTTAAAATTGTATCTATAAATATAAATGTTCTGCGCAATAATCATATGTTCATGGTGATGATACAGTACAGAATTTTATTTGCGTGTTATATTATGTACTTGGTTGTTAACTTATTTGATTTGATGGTTTGAAGGCCAATTTAGTTTGATTTGGGGCTTGTAGGAAAATATGTGTGTAACCGCGGATACAAATCAAGATCTGTAGCTGCGTCAAATTGCCACGGCTATGAAATATGCTAGGTGGGGTAAAAATGGGTTTGTGTCCTTTTCATTGTTTGTTATTGTTTATTTTTACTTTTGCATTTGTGTAGGGCTTAGAGATAGGTTGTGATGAAAATGTGTAGGCCATCTTAGTAGTTTTATTGGTATAGAGTCCTATTTTTTTGGTTTGTTTTTGAAAGTATAAAAGCCAACATTTTCTGCAGTTTTATCCTTTTGATTCCTGAATGCTGACTGTACACATGGCAGGAGTGTGGCTGATGTGAAAGTAAGTATTAGGGTCTCATTACACAGAAGGTGGTAAGGGTTAACGGTCACCGGTAAGGGTACCAGTGACCGTTAACCCTTACCGCCTTACTACGAGGTCGCTTTGCGGGACCCGACTTTAACGGCTGGTGTAGACCAGCCGTTAAAGTTGGGACACGCAAATGGACCTTGGTGCTAATTACGGTCCCGCAATTTGCGGTACCGTAATTAGCTCCTTCCCCATTCCCATTATGCCCTATGGGGCAAAAATGGGAATGGGGAAGGGCCATGGAGAAAGGGGGAATTACCGCCCCGCCAACCTTGGAATGGGGTGGTAATTCCCCTTTCTTCCATGGTGGTACCGGTATGGTACCGGCGGCAACCATGGTGCTAATAGCACCATGGTTTACCGCCTACCGTGTAATGAGGCCCTTAGTCTTTATTTACACATTTGAAGGTTTATTTGCAGTATTGTGTACGTTACTTGTAGTGACCATTGCTATCAGATTCTGTTCATTATTATTTTCTTCATTTGAAGTTCTTGTACATTTGATTTATCTTGAGGTATGCAGTACTTGTAGGTGTTTGGAGTGTTTTGTGAGGTAGTACAATTGCTGGTGTTGTGCAAGTTCATTTTTGTAATGTGCTTATTTTTGTATTTTCTTGTAGCTGCATTGTTATCATCCCAGTGGATTTGCACTAGATGTTGAGCATATAGCTTGAATATATGTTGACCCGTGAAAGGTCAACCTATATTCAAAATATAGTAGTACTGCTTCAGATGGAAGCAGGATATGTATGGAAAGATTTCTTAGTGACCTTAGTAGTATTTATAATGATTTTTCACATCTAGTGGTATCTCTACCATTCCTTAACTGTGGCATCTCCCTTGGACACCCATTCGAGGCATTGTCCACACAGGACTTTCATCACTGAATCTTGAAAGTGTTATGAGTCAGTGAGCCTGGTGAATCCAAACTTGTTTATGATACCACTGTTGAAGTTTAGAAAAAAGGGTGTGTGGGGGGGAATATATTGCCACTTAAAAATAAAATAATGATGGCAGGTAATCTGTTGTTGTATGACTAAATTCTGCTTATTTGCTAAATGTGGAATCTTCCTTAACTACCCAGTCACAGCATTTTGTACAAATGACTTTCATCATGGTTAGACTGGGTGTTGGTAAGTGGAGTTAATGTGCTGGATACCACTGCTGGTGTAGAGGGTTCATTTGCATTTGGAGTTATTTATGCACTGGTGGATGGGGATTATGTAGGCAGTGCTGATCACCTTCTATGCTAGGAATGGGTCCCATGCATTATTCTTTTGTGATGTTCATGTGCTTTACAATAGTCATCATCAACCTCATTCCAATGGATTTGCACTAGATGGATAATCATAACTCTCGCTCATCCAAGTGTTACTGGTGGAGATAGAGCAGCACATCTGTAGACACTTCATGAAAACCTTTCTAAACCTCTCAACCATTTCTAATAACGCTTCACATAGAGTGTTCCACTGCTACCTGTGTTTCAAGACTCTGATTGTTGCTAGCAGCACCTTTAATCAGTGGAAGTTGATTCTGCACAACCACCACTCATAGCTACAATGAAGATATCAGACCACATATAAACCAAAAAAGATGACAGCCCAGTATGGTCCAGATCATATTATGCAATTTCTAATATACAACGTCCACATCATCCTAGGAGCCTCGCACCAAAGGAAGACAAAAAAGACAATGATGCAAAAAATGAAAAAAAAGATAAAGTAGTTTGATAAACTAGATCTGTTTGGTGACCTGTTCTACATGTTTACTTATCCTACCATATTTTCTCTTGTTCTCCAATTGTACTTATTCTACCATATTTTCTCTTGTTCTCCAAGTTTATTTAACCTTCCTATCCTTTGTCCTGCATGCAAATAGTATACTGTTTGTTGTTTATTTTCACCCATTTTATATATCCCTGTTTTCTTTTGTAGTGGTATATTATTATAGTTTTGTATACCATTGTATGTTTTTTTTTAATCCAGGTTGTATTGTTTTTCACAATTACCCACTGATTAGTATGTGCAAAGAGAACAACAGTGTACATAAAATATGAGGGTCCTAAAACGTGTGTATAAAATTGTGTTTATTAAAGTGTGTATGTCATGGAAATGATTCTGTTTTCTTTTTTTTTCAGTTAGAAGGATATACTTTTTTTAAAAAAACAAAGATGTATAACTGCGGCTACGATTTAGCCCAATGTGCCATTGGTATTAGGAGACACCAGTAACAGCAGCAACGATTGGGAGTTGTCCTAGGCTTACGTTCGATGACTCATACCCCTGGCTATAGCTGTAAAGTGCATTCTTTATGTACTCCTGTTTTAATGTGTCTTTTGTCATTAATATTATGAAAACAAAGATGCTCAATAACAAAGCCATGGTTATAAGATTGGGGGCGTAATGGATTTTTGGTAACCGTGGCTATACATAATTTTTGAAAAATACCATTAAATATGAATTTTTTTAAATATATATTGAGTGTAATATTTGCAAACAGTTATTGTAACATTTGAAATTCTTTTAATCATTAATAATGCATATACGTGTACATACTTAAAAAGGGTAAATAAATATTCAAACACAGTTTGTTGAAAACAGGTTTATTTGGGAGGGGATGTGGTTGTGAGTTTTCATTTTCTTTTAGTTAGAACAGATGATATATCTTCTTCTTTAGCCCAATGTTCTGGATTTTTACTGTCTATGATTAGTCCTAAATTGTCAATGTCATTTTTCACTGATTGCATGCATTTTTGGAGAGTCATTAATAGTTCTTTTAATGCTGCCAAGGAATCCATAATTAGATTTGTGGGTCCTTGTTGTGGTGCTTCCTTTTTAAATCTTCTTGAGACTTGAATCACTTCTTCATCTGTTTGAAATTATTTGAACTATTTAGAAACATTTGAATATATAATATACTTTCAAAATGTGTGTGTTGGTTGTATACATACACATTTGATAGTTTGATAATAGGTAGATAAATTATATGTGTTTGGTGACTGATATGTGTTCCTTTAAATATAATTTTTAGTCTCTTTTTACATGAATATATAGTATGTACTTACAAAATCCTGATTGTTTTGCATTTTCTTCTGGATTATTGTTTTCAGCGTTTTTAATGTCTTCCTCTGTAGGATTATTGTCCTCCAGCCATTTCATGTGCTGTTCCATTTTAGTAGTGGTACAAAAAATCACTTCTTGTGAGTTCAGAGTTAGAATTTACAATGGAGGAAGATTAATGAAGAGAGAAGGTGGAAGTTTGTGTTTGTGGCTGCCAATAGGATTTCAAGTACCTCAGATGCTGTGAATTGTTGTCATGCGCCTTGCGCGCTCTCCATCCAGGCGCTTATGGCAGAGATGGTGACTGCTCCGCCATTAAGTGGTGCCGTCCAACCTTTCTCTTTCCTATGTTATCGGTCTAGCTTCCTTCCCTTTCATTGTTTTGCTTCCATTCTTAAGCCCCGCCTCTGATTCCACTCAGCGTGTTGCAACCCATCGCATATTGCTGCGGGTGCCTGCGCTCTACCTGTTTAGTATCCGTTTCTGAATCTTTTCTCCTCCGGGTCTCGTCCCGTCCTCCTTATCCTTTAGCCAGCCTCCTGTTTCCTGTTTCTTTCCGTCACTCGGTTTTCTTTCTCCCTCCACCTGTTCCTGCTGCTCTCTCGGATTTCTGTCTCCCTCCGCCCGCTTCTGCTGCTGCGGGCTTCCGTGTTCCTTCTTTTTTCCCGCTCCTTACCTCTTCCTCTCGTTCCTTCTCCTCCTTGGTTACTTTCGTTTTGGTACTGTAACCATCTGTTCTGCCTTTTTGGGTTGTTCTCCATTTATCTCCTGATTTCCGCACACGCCCCTGTGTGTGTGCTCTTCTGTCACTCTTACCTGCTGCCTCTTCTGTTTCTTAGCTCTCTGTCTTTCTTTTCTTCTTTCCTGTGAATGGTTGGGTTCCTCCTTGGAGTCGCCATCCCTCCAGACTTCCATCTGCCACAGAAGTCACTGTTGTACCTTCAAAGATTAATGTAAAGAGAGACTTACCATCTGGCTCCCCTGATACCATATCCTTTGTTCAACGAACCATACTACAGTCATCCACTCAACAGATTGCCATTCTGGAACATCCCTACGCCCAGTTTAAGACTGCTGACAAGAGAGGTTTTTTTAAGCACTCGCTTTTTTCCTCTCACTGGCCCTCTCGGATGGGGTTCCCCTGTATCCCTGTCCCTCTAGGGAGGCAGGGAGGCTTCCGTCTGAGGTCAGCCATATCTCTTCTCAAGAAAAAAAACACAGAAGAAGAAGGGGAGCAAGAAGAAGTCATCTTCCGAAGATTCAGGTGAGGAGGAGTGGGGTTTGGAAGAGCGTGGGACGTCTGGGATTGACAATTGTATAGTGCCTTTGAGAGAATATACTTTTTTGAGTGATGTTTATATATGAGAATAAAAATGTAGATAATATTGTATTATTATATTAACAGTTTTTCTACACAGTACCTTTTTATTGTTTGAGGGTGAGGTGTACCTTTTAGGAGATAGTGTTGTTTTTGGGTTACATTTATTGTTCATTTGATATTTGAAACATGGAGCCAATTTCAGAAGGAGAGGAATCACTTTGTTCAGAAGACTGCGGAACATGTTTTGAGAATGGGGTTAACAGTGATGTTGAGGAGATAGGTGATGAGTTCGCAAAGAATTGGCTTATACGTTTTTTTTGGTTTTAGAATATTTTTTATCTTCGGGAAAAGAAAATTAATTAATCATCTAAAAAAAGTGCAAAGACAAGTTGTTCGAAATTGTTTGATTGTTGGCTGATATTTTGGTAAAATAACCCAAAGGCTCTTTTAGGAGCTACTTAGAGAACTTTTAAAGTATATTGGAAAAGGAAAATACCTTTGAGGCCTTTCTTTAAAAAAATAGCCACGGTTAAAGTAGCAGCCAATGAAACATCATGTCCTGTCAGATGTATTATAGCCACGGTTACAAGCAGGCAATTGGCAGGTCATTTATTTTTGGCGCGTGTAGCCATGGCCATAACTATCACCTTACCCACGGGTATGAATGCACCAATCGCACGTTGTACTTTTATTTTTGGTCTTTGATAGCCGCGGGTACCAACCGCATATCCATGGGTACGAGCAGGCAAATTGCACATCATGTGTTTTTGGCGGGTGTAGCCACGGCTATAAGTATTGCCTTGCCTTTGCCGCGGCTATAGCGATTCCAATTTCTATGCATTGATCTTGTTGCTCCATTGATTGTACACCACACAATTTCATATGTGTTTCTGATTCCATACCCTTCATGTTTACCTTCATATTGTTTGAATTGTTACAGCTTGTCAATATGTCTTTTTGAATGTGTAAAAATGTTACGGGTAGAAGCGACTACTTACGGTTTCATTCGATTTGCGGGTATGAATGCTCCAATCGTACAGCATACTTTATGATGGTCTTTGATAGCCACGAGTATGAATCCACCTGATGTACCCGCGGCTATAGCTGGTTGTATTTTTGTGCAGTGTGTAAGGCTTACCTGTACTCCTCAGAAGCGTAATACCTTCCCAGCCTGTGGACCTGATACCTTGGAGCCTTTAGGATTATTTTTCTGTTTCAATAAACAAATGACAACAATAGAAATTATATAACATCTATTAACAGAGATAATACTACATGAGATGTGTATTCCCTTAAATCACCCCCTTCTAACTCTAGGGCTGTATTCCCTTCTCATCTGTGTTTTATTATTGTTGAGCTCTCCATCCTGCTTTTCTACAGGGGAGCGTTGAGTTGGAGAAATAATGGTAACGTGGGTTGCTGATGAATTCTATAGCTTCTTGCCTTGAAATGTCTATTCTTTTAAGAATGAATCTTTGGGTAAGTAAGCAGGTGAAAATACAGTAATCTTTAAGGGCTTGAATTGATTCATACGTTGGAGAGATCTCTCTTTCTAATTGCTTTTGTCTTTTTTCTCATTTGTGCAGGTTCTAGGAATTCGGGAAAAAAATTATGGCTGCAGATGGCTGCAGAGTTACTCAAGATGAGAAAATGTTTCACAAGGTAAGTTCGCCAATACGGAGTAACTGCAGCCTTCAAGATGGAGCGCGGTAACAACTGTGAGGTGAAAACTTGAAAAACCTTCAGGTACGTAAATGCTTATAAAACGTCTTCTCTGTTAAACTGTTAAGCTCATTTGTTAATTAAATACCTCTTGTGTTGTCTGCAGGTTTTCGGAAAGCTGAGGAAAAAAACATCGGAAGATGCGGTGACTGCGGAAGAAACTTCTGACTGAAGATGCTGTGGCTGCGAGCGAAAAACTGCTCACTGAAGATGCTGCGGCTGTGAATGAAACTTCAGACTGAAGATGTTGTAACTGCGACAAATAAATGTTCTTAAGTGAAGATAACAACGTTGGGGATAACTTCTGTCACATAAGTCCCTTCTGTTAACAATGGTACTCTCTAGCTTTTCGTAAAACTAATGTCTCTATTATCTCCTTTTTTTCACAGGTTCTATTAGGAGAAGCGCCGGTAGCGTTACCCACTGTCAGCGGAGCAGACACGAAGCGCGTGTTTCAGCGGAGGCGGGCTTAATTAGCCCCCTCTGCAAATATGAATAGAACGGTGCTGCTACAAGTAAATGGGTTTTGCGGCGGATATGTTAAGTGCATGATATTACTGTTGAACATCATGGGAGTCTATGGAAGCAGATGCTGCGTATGGTGTAAATGCCATATGTGCCAGGCTAACACCCACTTTTGACATAATTGACATAATGTTCCCTGCTTAGCCTGAATGCCTGAATGTGGACTATGCTCACTGACGGGGATCATGACACAGTGATCATATTATGTTATGGATGTTTTAGCTGAAATGTGTACATGTGTTTCTGTTTGGGTGTTCTCACCTGAAGGCTAATTGATTTTGAAAACTTTGTAATATGTGTTTTTGAGCGCAATTGAAAAATGTACACGTAACTGTGTCTATAGGTGGGCTTTCGACGTGTAACATAGAGAGGGTTATGTTATTTGGAAAAATTAGGAACAAAGAAAAGATGTTTTTTTAATGTAGTGTGTACATAATGTATAACGTATTCTTTGAAGGATTGTTTTGTGGTTTAATGATTGATATAGCTTGTAATAAAAATGTGTTTGCCATTTTACTTGTTTGCTTTCTACAGACTCTTTTTGTGCTATTGAATTGTGAAAGCTATGAAAGTGACAATTTTGTGAAATGTTGGCAGTCTGATTCGAGAACTCAGCACATGTTCTGTGTTTGGGTATGGTGAAGATCTATTCATTATTTGGAGCAGCTTGAATTATTGTATTTGTAAAATAAGTGAAGTATGTTTAGGGGTTTCATTTGGTCAGGTGTACGGTTTGCAAAGTAGGGGTTTCTTTATTTTACTTCACTGTTTTTAAGAGAGTGATGAAGCAGTATGACATGGTATGTTATGCTTATGTTTGACAGAAATATATTTGCAAATAAAGGTTGTTTCCCAGTGACATTGGAAGATGTGATATGAATGAGGGTGCAGAGGAAAGCCTAGTGTGAACCAAACAGTATAACTCTACCCTTCACAAAAATTGTGGCTGTGTGTGTGCTTTGTAGTTGGATATTAAGCTGTTTTTTTGACCATATATTGGGGATTTTCTACTGTGTTAAAATTGTGGAAGTGTGAAATTATGAAGTGAAGAAGGTGAATTTATAGTGGCTACGTGGGTAGGTTTTGAGAGTATATGGGACTTTTTTATATTGCAAGATTTCCACTGTCATGTTATTTTTGGTAGTAATTTATAAATAATAATGGACAATCATATTTGGCATTTTTCCAATTTGCTTGCAAACGGTGTGTTTGGAAGGACAGGAATCTGTTTGGGTTCCATGCTTTGTAATGCAATATATTGTTATGCAATGCACTGACATAGAGAGATGTAAAATGAATGGGGGTGCACAGGAAGTGACCGTTGCCAAGGGAGAGCGTTGTGGTGGCGGCTTGGAAACTGGACGCGAGTGGAGGAGGACGGGAGTAAGTGGAGTTCCTTTCAGTCCAGCTTGACACGAATACCACACTGATCCACGTCGGCAGGATCTTTCCTCTAACCACTGGTTGGAACTCGAATCCAGAATCATCAAAATGGAGCCGTCGCAGATCCAGAGCAGTCTCTGCAGTCAACGCTACCACTCCTTCTACAGAGACCCAGCACTGAGTCTTTTCACTGTCTACCAAAGGGGGAAGGTTCTTAACCCCCATCCAGGCCGTGGAGCGGCCACAGAGCCGTCGCAGAGCCAGACCAGTCTTTGCAGTCTATGGTAGCGACGGCGAGACGCCGAGCCCTGGAGGGCGAGGGCAAGGGAAGAAGCACTAGAAGCAAGAGAGCCCGCCTACCTGGCCTCGCGGGTGAAAGCATAGAGGAGACAAGACACCCTGCAATGTCCGTACCCACAAACTCTCAAGTGACTACGAAAAACCACCCTATTAGAGAACCTTACATAGATTTGAAAGAACAACATAACCCCCTACAGTCGCATATGGACAACGTTGGTGAGCCTGAAGTGGAATTGCCAACTCCCGCTGGGGTTCCAAGAACAGCACCGGCTGAAGCCCCAGAGCACAACTCCCCGCACAGGACGGCAGGATCAGTAGGGGGCTACATAGAAAATGAAGTGCCGACAGAGACGCCATTGTCACCATCAGCCGTGAACACACAATTGAAAAAGTCTGAAAAGGCAGAAGAGGCAAAGCTACCTCAACGAGAGGCAGCTGTGACTGATGAAACAACGTACACACCGCCAGAGTCAACTTCAAGCTTGCCCCCAACAGAATTGACAGCTAGGACACCTACGACCCCTAAGGCCCAATGTTTAGAAACGTTGCCGCCAAGTAACCTTACCTCACATGATGATGCAGGGAATCTTGTGGCGCCAGCCCCGGCTCCTGCGGAGGTGTGCCCCGCGTCCAACTCCTTGAGCGTCCTTGCCGCTATCCACCCTCGTCCTAAGATTGGCGACCTTGTTTCGCCGCCTGGCGCATGCTTCCCACTCATTCCCTTTGGTTCCTTAGACCGTTGGAGACGGTAATGGCCTAGCCCTAGCCGCAAGGTCACCAGAACCCAGGCACTCCCCAAAGGACCCAAGAAACCTACAGGAACCCTATGGAGAAGATAAGGCCTATAGAGAGAGTCAAATACCAATCAATACGCCCCGGAAGAGGCAGGCACCATTGGTGCAGAAGATTCCCAGCTCACCACCATCTGAAGCACTCAAAAAGAAAGAAAGCGCTGACAAAGCAACCTCTACAAGTAACAGAGTCGTAAGCGCGCACACTCCAAGGGCAAACAGACGGATGAGTTAGATCTCCAGCAAACCAGCTCAGGACTCTCCCCAAAAGAATATAGACCCAATGACAATCCTTTCCACAGTGGCAATCACTTTGGCACCATTCGGAAGATTGTACGAATCCCTCAATGACTTGCTGAAAGATCAAAACATGTTGATAGCCCTTATGCACACCAAGCTTATCTACTTAGAGGGATTTGTGATGGCCAAGGCAAGAAACTCTCAGTGGGAGATACAAACTACTAGAGAGGAAGGGCAAAATATGGCGAAAGCAAGCACGGAACCCAACATCAGAGACCATGAGTCCAAGGTAACATGCTGCCAGCACACCCAAATGGAGCCCACACCGGCCCCAATAATAAGTCCTACACCCAAAGAGGCAACCATCACCACATCGTGCACACCAGTGAGCACCATCAGACTACAATCTGAAGACCCACATTCAGTAATTGTCTCATCACCCTCGACTTAATAGACTGGTCAACCGGGTGGAAATGGGACAAATCCAAGTCATAAAAAAGAACAGGAGAAGCCACACAAAAAGCGAACGTAACTCCGAAAGAGAAATCTTCCTCAGCAACGTTTACTTTCACGCTGATTACATTCTTCCGACATTTGATATCTTCTCACACAAGGGCTCAACACTCAAGGAATCTAAGAAGAAAACATCTTCAAGTCAAAACGCTGCACCCAGTGGCCAAAGGGAGATTCCACCTGCCAGGAGAAGACCGACTAATGTGAAACCTAACGTCATCCAAAAGAATATTGTATCTAGCCACAACACCCTCACGTGGAAGAACTCCCCCGTTCTTCAGGTCATGGGTGACTGAGGAGACGAGGAGCTAATAACAGAGGAATACTCACAAGACTCAATAGACTTAATAAACTTGAGTCTATATACAGTCGAAGACTCTGAATTAGAGCTCTCTGAAGCCCTGCAACAAAAAAAGACAAAACTAGAACTGGCGGACCCTCGCTTGGTGACACACGGAAAGAAGCGGGTGCTTTTCACAAACATTCAGCGCTCGCCTGCCTCAATCACTCCGGACTCAGGTCAAGGAAACCAAGACCAAAAGCACTCGGGGAGGCCCAGAGTTGACAAATTCCAAAGGGTTAAAGAGTTGACACTCCTCGTCTGTACGAGACCAGTCTCCAACTAAGCTCCACACCAAGGGAAAAAACTTGATTGACGTGGCACAAAGTGACACACTAGAAAAAGACGACAAAAGCCGCCATCACTCAAGCGAACAGAAGGACTCCAGACAGCCACTCACCAAACCAAAAATGCACGGGCCCATGACTCCAATGGGAGTCCCGGTCCTCGCTCCCAGAAAGAAAATTCATGGCTTATTGACCAAAACAACAGCTGTAAACCCATAGCTACCCGAATATTCACGCTGCAAAGACACCGGGACGAGCGAGACAACTGGACCCTGAATTACAGGGCAATCACAAACATCTTCAAGCAAG